>NC_133483.1:10342718-10363136 GCF_025370935.1 Choristoneura fumiferana | reverse complement strand
ACATTGTAAACAATGACTCAAACATTAACCAACAAAGTTGCCACAGGTTATTAATTCCCATAATTAAAGTATTAAAGCTAAAGAATAACAAACACCAAACAAACGAAGGTACGACTTGCAAAAAGAGAACGTTGCTATAACCCATTCTTCAAAAAAATGGCATAACATTACTTAACTATACTTAATGCGTCTTTATATTTACTTAAGAAATTGCTAAATATATCCATATCAGAGGAATTTGATGTTATACATTTTACAAATGAGTCCGCAGCATATTTGCGATGAGTAAAGGGTACATGAGCATACAATTAAGATTTCTCGATTCAGGCGAGGTACTCTTAACTAATTTACTCAAAAGATACGGGAGTCATCCTCGTTTAATAATATTTTTAATAACATGACCTGATCTCTGAACGTTGCGCCTCCTCTCGAAGATGCATTCACATCAAATGTTTTCCAGATCGCGAAGCTTTTAAAGTTTAAATGTTTTATTAGTTATTTTGATTCTCTCAATTGAGTCCCTTAAACGTTATACTGAGGATTTCAAATCCGCCCGAGAATTCCAGGATTTGGCCTCACCAAGGAGTTATAAAAGAATTAAAAATATATTAGGCTCTGGAACTCCCTTCCAGTCCTAAGTTACGAACCAGTAGTTTAAAGGCCCTATTAGTAATGTTTGTATTGCTCACAAAAATTAACTTACTCAATGTACACTCCCTAAGTCCTTTACAGTTGTTGTCCTCTGTACAATTTCATTATTTAACACATAATCATATTTAATAACATTATGATTGGCTCATTTACTTACTTTACCAAGCACAAAAGTGACGTAAACTTTAAAGTTGTCTAACAGAGCTTACGATACTAGCGCCAATTAGACTATCCCCCTGTTTCACCATCCATTGAATAAATTTATTTGACGGATACACGTGATGCCGTCTCTGTTTGTTTTCTTCGAACAGACGGAGACGGCATCACATTTATCCGTCAAATAATATTAATCAATGGGTGGTGAAACAGCCCCTATGTATTAAATGATATTGTAACGGACCACTCACGTCTTAAATCGAGTTTAGCTTTCACATGTTTCGGGCTATTTTGTAGGATTGCATTGCAGGATTGTATTATGTTCGTTAACCGCGCGACTTTTTCTACTACCCGCGTTTGATCTTATTTTCTTTTGCTTTCTCTGAGTAGTTGCTCATTGATTGATACGTAACGAGCCAGCAGGGCTACTACGAAACTGGAAACTCCAAGTTCGTGTCGTGCGGTCCCTCTGACACTTATACTATTTAATACGAGAGCGAGAGGGACGGTACGATACGAACTGCGAGTTTCTAGTTTCATAGTAGCCCTGCAGGCCCAAGCGAGATTTTGACGTCAAACGAATCTCTCGTCGGAGGCGCCATCTAGCGATATTGTGTTTGTCAGTATGAAAAATCGCGAGTTTATATTAGATCAAATACTTATACATACTAGAATTAAGTGGAAACTTTGAAAAGCATAGCTTACGAGGTGATAGTTATTATTTTTTGTAAGATTATGTGCTTGTTATTTACTGAATAGCTGACGAATGGAGTAGGTAAATTTCAAGAATCCAATAAAAAAAGCGATAAAAAAGTTGAAGAAAAAATTATAATAAAGCTTTGTTTAATCGCTGCCTATGACGCCTGTAGTTATAAAACGTAATAGTCGATCGAAATAGTTTAATATAATTAGTTCTTTGAAAGGATCGGGCCAGCGAGCCAAAGGCACTTTGAATGCAAAAAACATGAGCCTTTTATAAGAGTATAGCGTTTCGGCCATATTATATGTATCTAATCTACTTGTGACCACAGCCGCTACAATGTGGCCGAAACTTAAGACGTAATTTTAGCAATAAGAAGGCTTAAGTTTGTTAGGAATTGAATGGAGATCGTAAAAGTTTTAAACATAAGCAATTCCTTGATTATCCATAGGTACAGTTAACTAATTTGATTCCAGGGCAACCATGAAACGTTACCTTAGTAAATAATTTTAGCTGTTGATAACAAAGTTTATCGAATGACTTAAAATGATATTTCAACACGGTTCTAGGTTCCTAGGAATGAAATTGGTGGACTGTACCGTAAATACTTGCTGTTGTTCAAAAACTATGTTATGTAATCATACCTAATGCAAATAAGTACCTCAATCGTGATTTCATTTATTTATTCTGTAGAACAGCACGACTCTGTTGTTAAATGGTTGTTGTAAAGAAGTACATTTTTATCGTTATATTTTCTTGTTGACATGTAAATAAATGACTGTAAAATTCTAAACACTATTTTATTTTATTTAATCCATACAGTTATAATAAGGGAATGTGACTCGTCATAATCACTTTAGAAAATGAAGATCGTTGTAACGATGACCTTGTTGTAACACGAAAATAAAAATATTTTTTGTCTGCTGTGTTGAATATAAACATCTAACAATAATGATCAAAGGTCAACTTACACCAATTACAAGCCAACCTTCGTTATGAATGTATACAGTTTAATTAAGATAACTCAAAGTACTCAAACATTACTGCCAACTTATCTCCTGTTATCACTCTAACATTGAGTACAAGCGCAAAATGTTCGCTTTGAAAAACCTCCAACCGGTATTATTAAAAGTAATAAAAATCAAAGTGTTAAAATACACACACACAATGTGTTGTTCAAAGACACACTTAAACTGGTAGTCAGTGGTCAAACTCTGCAGTATCCTTATGTTTGGTTAAGAGATAATTGTCAGTGCAAATCTTGCTTCCACCGGTCAGCCAAAAGCAGAACAGTGGATTGGAGCAACTTCAATTTAAAAGTGAAGGTAAAAGATGTAAATGCAAACGAAAAATCAGTGAAGCTCACATGGGACGACGGTCATACCTCAGAATTCGATCTGAACTGGTTAAAATTTAGAAATTTTACATCTGAAAACAAGAAGTTATATAACGATGCAATTTTTAAGCCTAACAAAAGCACATGGGATGGTAAAGACTTTCAAGAAATCTGTACTAAACATGACTATAAAGAAATCCTCAACTCTGATAAAGCTCTTTACAACTGGTTGCACAATCTATCTGTTTATGGAGTTGCGTTGATTCAAAATACACCAAACACCACTGAAACCATCGACAAGATAATAGACACTATAGGATTCACAAGGAAAACACATTATGGTGATAAATTCATAGTACAAAATGTTGCGAACCCAAGTAATGTGGCATATCTCTCCAACAACCTGCAAATGCATACGGACTTGCCATACTATGAATACTGTCCTGGGGTGAATATGCTGCATTGTTTGGAGCAAACTCAGAGTAAGGGAGGAGAGAATCTGCTTAGTGACAGTCATTACATTGCATTATACATGAAAGAGAACCATCCAAAGGAGTTTAAATTATTAACCAACATAGAAATAGAATGGAGCAACATTGGTACGGAACACGGAAATGAGTTCTACAAACTGTACAGATCTCCGGTACTAGTTTTAGATGGACATGGAGAAATTATCAGAGTAAATTTCTCTGTACCGCAAAGGGGGAACTATTTCCCAGGACCGATAGAGCAAGTAGAGCCTTGGTATGAAGCATGGGCATTATTTTTAAATTTGAATCACAAGTTCTCTGCCAAATTCAAAACGAAGGCTGGGGATATTTTAACCTTTGACAACATAAGGTTGCTGCATGGACGAAATGCATATGAAGACACTTCCATTAACAGAAGGAAGCTGATTGGGGCTTATGTTGATTGGGATGAGGTATATTCAAGGTGGAGGTGCTTGAAAGTTAAACTGGAAAACATGGATGGTGTTTAAGTAGAAACGGAAGGAAAAACACTCAAGTTAA
The DNA here is from genome assembly GCF_025370935.1 of Choristoneura fumiferana. NCBI lineage: Eukaryota > Metazoa > Arthropoda > Insecta > Lepidoptera > Tortricidae > Choristoneura > Choristoneura fumiferana. Next base: position 10,359,283 of record NC_133483.1, on the reverse strand, counting down.
GATTTTTATAAAACAAAAAACGATAGGTCACTTTCAGCATCAAGTTAGTATTGCTAACTTTTAAAATATTTAATATTAAGTGGCTTGAATGCCTTGGTAATAAATTAAAATTAATTATAAAAAAAATATGCAGAAATATTAAGTTTATTATAAATCACTGCTTGGTGTATGGTTATTTTATTCATATAAAAAAATAATTATTACAATATTAAACACATATTTTATAATATTTTTATAAAGCAAACATTCTATTTTAATTCAATATAAGTATCAATATTAAAACACCTGACATCAAACCTTCGTAGTGGAATAATATGATTTGTGTCCTCAAACCCTTCTTTCACTTCAACAAGCGGAAAGTCTTCTAAATCAGGATTATTTGCCATTGCAATGGCATTTGATTCATTTGTATGAATATGGATTTTGAAACTACAGTCATCAGGGACAACAAACTTACTTCTATTACTGGCTAAGCTTAAGCAGAATGCCCGCAAGTTTTGCTCAGCCTGTATTAAATAGGCGTCCAAAGTCTCATCAAACTGTGGCCGTTTGTCGAAATTAAAAACAAACTTGATGAGAGGTTCATACTTGTTATCTGTAACCAAAAACTCGGTCCGACTCAGCTGTTCGTTTTTCAAACATTCCGCTATGCTTTTGAGACAAAGATCGATGTACTGGTTGATCTCGGGATGCGTACAACGATATACAACAACGCTGTACTTTCTTCTTGTTTCAAAAACGCTTTCGGGGTACACTGAAGCATAGTATAAGATGTTGTGGAAAGCGACGGTCAGGAATTCAACGGTGATGTCGACGAAGCAATTGTCGGTCATAGTAATAGTACTTAGTGTACGATCATTAAAATTATTCATAAATATTTATTACTCACAACCCATTATTTTTGACTTTTGTGTAATGTACGTTACGTTTGTTTTTGTTTATTTTAGTAGTATTTTCAAGTATTTTGTCCGATTCGCGCTAAAATTTACTGACTTTATTTGTCTGTCACTTCACTGTCAATGTCGGTCAACTGATGAACTGACAAATAACGCGTTTCGTTCTACGCAGTAATAATAACTGTACTGTGTAGCGCTGTTGTATTTCACGACTATTACACTTCGACGGACTCTTTTGCATACTTACCTACCAACACAGAGTTTGCGCTTCTTACCTCTGCACTCCTTACCTTATATTATTTTTATTTTGAAACGGGCATCGTACAAATTTGTCACATTAGCCCCTATGTGCAAAACATTAAATACTTACAAAGAAAACAATGTGATAAATATGTTGAAGAATAAAGGTGCGACCAATCTCGTATGCGCACCGGTTTTTTTGCATGCTTTCCACACCGCTGCTTAAAATACGCAAACGTTGCGGATACGTTAGTATCTCTTAGTAGTCTGTGCGCTGCGGAATCGCAGTGACTCGCCATAAACATCACGACTTTTGTTCGGTAAAGACCTAACTACGAACAAAACTCGAAGTTCGTGTCATGCGGTCCCTCTGACACTTATACTATTTAATACAAGAGCGAGAGGGACGGTACGATACGAACTTCGAGTTTCGTAGTTCGTAGTAGCCCTGCTGCCATTTACGGCACGTCACTGCGATTCCGTATTTTAAGCACGGATGGGGAGGGGAGAGCATGCGATAAAAATTAAAAAATCAAAAACCCCGACTGCCTTAAAAACTAAAAGGAAGAAAATAAGTCTAGTGATCTGTGGAGGTCATGCAGCAAAATCGTGACGCTAACGGCACGTCACTGCGATTCCGTACCGTCTCCGTATTTTGAACAGCGGTGTGGGCGCTCCTTTAGTCTATATCAGATGTTATCAGCAGCACTCCGATGAAACTAAGTTGTGTAGGCGGTTCTAATTATCTATTTATCAGATCAGTTATTATCAGCAGCTGTTCCCAGTATGTAATGCATGTTTAAATTAATGTTATTTGTAACACCCATGGATCATCATGGGCATATACAGGGATCTAGTTGATTAAATTAAGAAAATATCTACTTAAAGAATGAATTTATTTAGCATAATTCATTTAAATATTTTACACTACAGTTGTACTGTGAATTCAGTGCAATAATTTACTTGTCCGTGTCTGGGATTGATTCCAGTCCCTGCAATAAAAACAAAAATAATAGTTATCATAAATTACAGGTTTGTTGCAAAACAGCTAATTGTCCATGCAGACTATGCTTAAAACTGAAAAATAATTGGCATGTCATAATTTTGTCACTACAGAATAATTATCTAGACCTCTGTTTTATTCCGATCAATTGATTTACAAGGCTGACTCTACAGAGTATTTTTACTAACAAATGAATCCAAAATAATTAAACAGAACTAATCATATGAGAAATTACTGTCAGTTAACCTTAACTGCCATTGTCTGAACAAAAATTATCCAGCTCATTGTCTGTCTCATAATTAAGACAAAATGTCATTTAGTTTCGGTTTAGGTGGTGATACATTCATTCATTCATTCATTCATTCAAAACGTATTGGCGGTTAAAAGGTTAAAAAAGAGACAAAACATTTTTGGTCAGGATGTCCAGCATAAAAACTCACCACACACATAAAGGGCTGTATCTACTCCATCGGGAGCAGCTGCTTATGGTGACACTATTTACCGGACGTACAATACTGACATGGAATACCAACATTATATTTTGTGTACACGCCCATACAAACCCTTCTCAGTTTGTATGGGCGTGTACACAAAATAATGGGTTGGTATTGCCATGTCGGTATTATCCATGCCAGTAAATAGTGTCACCCGCTGTTTATTCATTTGTACATACATGACGATGATGATGATGATGTGATCCTGTTATCCCTCACTAGGGACATAGGGCTCATAGAAGAGTTTTCCATTTGGCTTGTACATACATGATTTAAAAAAAAGTAGAAAACATAATGTTCAGTAACATTTTGTTTTATTAAAACATAAACATCAAATTTTTATTGTTAAATGAAACAAAGTATAGACCCTTCCATTATGTGGTTTTCATATCAACTAAAGTTACCTTTTATTCGGACAGAGTACCTCAACCTTACAATACTTAACTCCTTACCTTGATAAGTAACTTACATTAACTTTGTAAGGGTTTCCAGTAAGCCTCATGTCACGCTGGTAGTTGTGGCGGTCCCACCTATCAATCATGGAGCGTCTGTAATGCTGAAATGAAAAAGATAAATGAGATAAAATTAAATAGTTGGCCTAAAAATACCCTTCACTTACAAGTCAATGTGATAATAAGCCTTATTATGTAAAGCACTTATTTGGTCAACTATATTTTAAAAATATGGCAATATGCTCCAAATTCCTGTCTCCTTAATTTTAGAAGAAATAAACTGCTCTTCCATTTTCAAATGAGTTAACCTAACTAATAATAATACACTGTGCTACTGCTGTTATACTTTTCCCTCCCCCTCCTGCCCTGCTTTAGTCTAGTCAGTCTTTACCCATAATCTAGTTATACACAGTCCTAACTTCTGGTAATAGGGAAATCTGTGACAAACTTAAATTATAAACGTGCGAATTGATTCATAAACTTCCGATTATGATTTTTAATTAATTACAATATAAACTAAAGAGGTTTCATAGCTTTTATCGTTTATCTGTGCAAAATGTGGAGTCGGAGTGTTACCTAATAGGTTGTTTATGTTGTGAACTTACGTTGCCTAAGATTAAATTGTGACAATGATAGAGCCCCCATCCAGGCAAGCCTAGAGCTGCTGTAATGATGCAGAAACTTGGTAGAATTTCGTACCACATTTTAACAAATACTCGAACGAATTATTGTAGAAGTACTAATGTATTTTTCGTTCGCCAAGTGACAGTAGACTGTGTGTTACCCGTTAATATATTAGAAGTTAAAGACTGTGTTCAAGAAAAAAGTAAGTACAATCTTGTATTTTTATATCATGTATAACTTTATCAATCGAATTTTGCTACAAATTGCATCTTGGTTCGTTGTAGTAGTTTATGTTAAAGACTAAAAAGGAAACTACTCAAAGGACAAAAGTTGACGATTGAAAATAATTTTGTTCAGCTTACGTTTCCCAAAACTAAATAATGAGCCCACCAAAGGCCCAACCCCGGGAGGCCCATGCAGGCCGTTATAATGGTGTAAGCCGGAAGAATATTAAACCACATAATTATTACAATTAAATCTTGTACAGCAATATTTCAATGTTTTGTATTATAGTTTGCTTACTGTATGACAATATTGACGTTGAAAAGTCATTGCAATGAAATGAGTTTTTAAATTTTCCAGCCAGTTATATTACAACCATTACAAAGCTCTCCTAAACTTTATAGCACGCTTGCAAAAGACCAAAAAAATATTTTATTACAGTGAGCATCATACTTTACTTCTAATTTGGCTTTTTAATTTACATGGCAACACTAGATATCGGGTCATCAAAAATGGCAGACGTACCGATCGACTGTGAATTCCCTGTTTGGGGATTATTGCCGAAAAAAGAGACAGGGGTTGTCTCTTTTCTAAATAAAAATCCTGCCTACGATGGCCGAGATACCGTTATTGCGATTTTTGACTCCGGAGTCGACCCGGCAGCGTCCGGCCTCGAGGTAAGAAAGTTGTCTTGTCATGTTTGTTTCGTTGCTATTTTAAATCGGTTTTTATTAATTTTAAGGGTTGTTTTGGTTTTTAGGTGACTAGTACGGGTGAGACAAAGGTTATAGAGAGGTTCGACTGCAGCGGTTGCGGTGATGTGGACACTAGTACGGTTATTAGGAAAGTTGTTGACGGTTGCATTACCGGCCTCACAGGCCGTAAACTGAAGGTAAGTATTCACTCATGACGCAACAAACTGCTATAAATACGTATTAATTACTTACTTGTTGCATCTAATTCATGAGCTAACCAGTTAGAAACAAGTTCATAAACTTGATAACATATAATTAAATTGTTATTCTGCTTTAGATTCCAGAGACTTGGAAGAACCCAACTGGGGAGTGGAGAGTGGGTATACTCTATCCCTTTAGTTTGTATCCTTCAAAACTGAAGGAGCGAATTCAGGAGCACAGGAAAGAGCATTTATGGGACATTGGCCACAAGCCAGCTTATGCTGAAGCTAACAAACAATTACAAGACTTTGAGAGTGATGTTGGTAGGTATTTTATACAAATAACGAGCATTACTTGCACTTTAAACAATTTAAAATAGTTTTTCCTTTATCCTCATGCCTTGAAAACTGATCAAATAAGTCTGTTTATTTTATAGGTATTTTTTCCTCAGAATAAAGTGATGCCAGTCTTTAAAATGTTTAACAATCTGAAGATAGGATGGTTGAATTATTTTACAGAATTCTATGAGTCCTGTTTTCTTGATTTTTGTTATTACAGAAAATCCTAATTTAAATAGTTAATGAGAATTGAGATTCATATAATATTATCAAGCGGGCAGTTTGGTGGCTATCGAAAATTAGTGATCTGCAATACAAACTATTCAAGTCTCGACATTGTGGCCTATGTAGGGGAATTCCGAAATTAATCAGAAAACTCAATTGAAAAAAAGTTTTTACTAACATTACTTACTTCGCCGGTTCAGCCACCCAAAGTGGATCTTGGCCTCCGACACAAGACTCCGCCAATTGTTCCTATCCTGTACAACAAGGCGCCAGTCTGCCACCTGCATGTCGCACAGGTCTTTTCGGACTTCATCCAACATCCAACCATCAATACCTAGTCCTTCCGATTGGCCGCACGATCCTTTCCCATTATCTCCACGTGGCCGAGCCAATGATGCCGCGCAGACTTGCTCTCGCCTATAACGTTGGGCTCGCCCACCAGGTCTTTCACATCCACATTTCTCCTGACACGCCAGGCTCCATCCACTTGTCTTGTAGGTCCCAGAATCTTCCTGTAGATCTTCCTCTCCACCACTAATAGCTTATTCTCTTCCTTATCACTGTCTTGTGGACTATTGCACATCACTAATGTTGCTAGGCACCAAACTGCCCGCTTGATAACAGGGTCTATTCATAATTAGAGAATAATTAGGTTTTTCCTTTGGACAGTATGCAACTTTGACTTTTAAATGTAACAAACTATTCTTTTTTCCTAGGGGCTGTTTCACCATCCATTGATTAGTGTTAACTGGTGGTTAGGTGTGATGCCATCTCTATTTGTTTTGTTCGAATAGACAGAGACGGCATCACATTTAAACATCGGTTAACGCTAATCAATGGATGGTAAAACAGCCCCTTAACCTTTTATAGGGCTCCATTTATTGGAACATACTACCACAAAATCAAAAGCAGCTATCGAATACATACCTAGCAAAGGATGTTTTTTAAGCTAGTAGTATTTTCAATAAATACAATGACTATTGTAACTTATTACTAAAAGAATAAGGTAGAATTTCCAAATCAATTCATGTGGTTGCTAAATCGTCTCTGCCTTATAAAGGGTTAATAAGGTTTAACCATTCATGGCTATGTTACTAACTTTATCCATTAATATGAAAGATAATTATTATTCCATATAATGATAAGTAATGATAAGCACTTGTGTGAAGCACTGTTGTCACATTATTCCATTTGAGTCCATTTATCATGTGATGTTTGAGTATTTTGAAGAAAGTCTTAAGCTCTTGCAAATTAATATTGACGCAGAACATGACATTGCACATTTCCCGTGTTGTTTTTTTGTATCAATAGGCCAGAAAATGCCTTATTAAATTAAATGGCTTCAAAATGTAACACTAAATGGTGACCAATCACCAAACTGTTTCAATTGTGACAAAGCATGTCTGCGTTAGAAATCTGGCCTGGTGCTCAATTCAACTTTTTGTAGGAGCCCACATGAAACCTTTTCTCATGAACAATTTTTCCGACAGTATCAAAGAACCCCACTCTCAGTTTGGAGGACAAACTGCTCAAGGAGGAACTGGAGTCCAGGGTAGAGGTGCTGCAATCAGCCGAGAAGAAGTACAATGACCTTGGACCCACCTATGACTGTGTGCTGTTCCATGATGGAACTGTGTGGAGGTAATAAGATATGGTTGTAAATTTTCATACTCTTCTTATTGGTTGTGCTACAAGAGCTATTACCAAATTTCAAGTATCTAGGACAACTTTTGCAGGTGGTAGGACCTTGTGCAAGGTCCGCCCGGATAGCTACCACCATCTTGCTTGCTAATCCTGCCGTGAAGCAGCAGTGCTTGCATTGTTGTGTTTCAGCATGGAGAATAAGACAGCTGGTGAAATTACTGGCACTTGAGGTATCCCATCTTTGGCCTCTAGGTTGGCAACGCACCAGCAATACCTCTGGTGTTGCAGATGTTTATCGGCGGTGGTGATCTCTTACCATCAGGAGACCCAATTGTTTCTTTGCCATCCAGAAGAATAAAAAACAAAAGAACCTCAAATTGAATACCAGGTTTTTTGGTTACCGCAATTCGTTGAAAATATGTTTTTTAATCACTGTATCCTAAAGGTTTCCTTTTAATAAAATATGGATCCCTAAGAAAGATTTTTATTTAATAGTTGTTAGTTTGTATATATTATTCCATCCATTTATTATTATGCATGCATGCAATTTCACGCTATCCACAGAGCATGCATCGACACATCGGAGACTGGGGACCTGGCCTCGGGGCCCTGTCTCGGGGAGTACAGTGTGACACACGAGCACTCCCACCTAACCCCTATAGACGAGATGACTGTCAGCATCAATGTGCATGACGAAGGACGCACGCTGGAAGTTGTTGGAATGTGTTGTGAGTAATCAATTGGTTCAGTTGGTATTTTAGGGCTACAAGTTACGGCACACCGATTTTGAAAGTTTTTAGACTTCACACCATTATTACTATAAAAATTACCACCCCCACCTATGTATGACTATTTATAACATGGCCCTATCAATGAAGGTCCATATCAATAAATTATAAATTGCATTCTATGTTTCAGCATAGCAACATAAATCTCTCCCTTATTAATTGGTCTTAGTTATGGCAGTTAATCGGTCGCTGCTGCCGCGCGGTCACTTCGCTCGCTCGGCTCGCGCGTTCTGAGCTAACACCTTGCTTTGCTCGCCGTCGTACATAATTTTCCAGAACCTAAGTTGACAATAAAAGTGACTTTAATTATACAACCGACGACACTCAAAATTCTGACTACTTAGTACTGACTAACTCGATGCTAATATACCGTATTAATTTTTGAAGACATATTTATGTTAACCTATTCAGTACTTAACTTTGTCACTTTGCTTGTCGCTAAAAGCCAGTTTTTTTGATAAATCAATAACAATGAACTTCCCAGCAACTCACGGAACTCATGTAGCGGCCATAGCGAGCGGCTACTTCCCCGATGCTCCGGACAAGAACGGCGTGGCCCCCGGCGCCAAGATAGTGTCCCTCACTATTGGGGACAGCCGCCTGGTCTCCATGGAGACGGGCACCGCGCTCATACGCGCCTGCATCAAGGTTATGGAGCTCAGCAAACGGATCAAAGTGGATGTTATCAATATGAGCTACGGGGAGCATGCGCACTGGTGTAATACTGGGTGAGTCGAGTTGGTTAAGTATAATTTTTAATACAAGATTTTTTTGCTAACTGTACTGCAGATAGCGCACGGGTTGAATGCAGAGCTCAGAAATGCGATAGTGTTGCGAACTTATTAGAGTTAATGATATCGAAAATACAAACTGAGACATGGATGCACAGAAAAACCAGAAAAAGAGACCAGCACTGGAAATCGAACCCAGGTCCTCATTGATCAGTGCTGCGTGCTGCTGTCTAGACTATATGCATACATATCTCAGGTTGCTTATATGCACTAGCGACATCTATGTTTCGTCGAGAGACTTTTCGAAACCTGTAAAAGTAACAAATTTAGAGTTGAAATAAAAAATACAAAAAGACCAAAAAACCAATCAGAATTAATGATGACAAATTTATGGACATATAGAAGCATATGTCATATCTTTCGCTCTTTAGGTATGCAAAATCAAAATCATTTTCAGTACAATGGGCACTTTTACACGTCATAAAACTACCAGCGCTTTCGGAGACCATCATTGCCAAGCGCCGCAAGAAACACATCTTGGCACCTAACCTTTTATTTGTTTCGTCGCAACGTGACTCAACACGATGGATGTAACTCGATTAAACCGCGGAAATGATCAGTCGTTATTAGGGGTGCAATATGAGTTTTGACGCAATCTATATGTAAACGACAGCTATCAAAGACAGCACTACACTTGAGGCGAGGCCTCGGGGGAGAGGCTCCCGCTCTTCACCTCAGGCCCCGACTGCATTCAACTCGCGCGCTCTCTGTATATTGGTTTACTGTATATACACTGCCATCCAAATTATGTACCTATCTGTTCCATGTTATAAGTCAATGAAATTCATTGACTGTTGAAGAGAATCCTACAAAGACGCTCCTGGCCGGACCACCAAATTCAAACGACCTATGCCAAAAATTTCGGCTCAATTAGATATCATACCAGGGATTTGTTGGATCATATTCCCAAAATTGTTATTTCCTATTAGCAAAATTTCCATTCGCTTTTATTCACGAATGCTCTTTTTCCCAATTGCTGTTTTACTGAATCTTATTTTCGCAATCGCGTATTTTCCCAATTTTGATGTATAATAATAAAATTCAGTTTATTACTGTAATAAAGCATATTGAGGAAGGAAGCATTCGGGAAAAAGTCCAAATGGACGGAAAGGAGACGTGACGTGCTACTGAGAAATGGCAATTTTGGGAAAACGGTCGAACCAAACTTGCCCAACCACAATGAGGGCTATCGCGTATGGATTCGCCGCTAGAGGCGCTAGTGTAGCGTGAGCTCTCCGAAATGTCAAATCTCATAGTTTTTGGATGAGCTACGTGGGTTTATTTATAATTAGAATAATTTTGTGAATATTTTGCATTACCTGAAATTAATTATGGAAATTATGCGATAAGGGGCAATGAATGTCTGTGTTCTGAGACAGTTTTGTCTTTCGAAAACTTTTGTCCTCCCTTTTTTTCCGAACAAAACGGGGCTTTTTATGGTACGGTTTTAAGATGTATTAAATACTAGCTGTTGCCCGCGGCTTCGCCCCCGTTGTAATTTCTCTATCATAAAAACCTTCTCTTGATAATAACAAACACAACAAAAAAAGAATTAGCCAAATACGTCCAGCCGGTCCCGAGTTTTGCGCTTAGCAACACATTTTACGATTCACTTTTATTTATTTAGATGATTTTAATCTAAACTTTGTTTTCGCGCCCGTAATAACAGACTTTGAGTTTGAAGGTCACACTTAAAAACCTCACGCAACAGTGGCGCCATCTAGTAAGACAAAAAACGATAGCCCTCATTGTGCAAGAAGGCTCGGTAGTGCCAGTGCTGAGCCTATTGACCTGGTACCGGTCTCTGGGCAGCCCAGAAGCCTGGCGTTCAGCGCTGATGTTGAACGTTGATTGCAGGCGCGTGGGCGACATAATCTGCTCGGTGGTGAACCGCTACGGCGTGTCGTGGGTGGTGTCGGCCGGGAACCACGGACCCGCGCTCTGCACCGTCGGCGCGCCGCCCGACATCGCGCAACCCGTGCTTATCGGTAAATACCTTATATCAGGAGCAACCGTTCGGCAGACATGGGCCACATAGTCAAAAAAAATGATAAAGGCAGGCCGCCGCACCTTGTAAGATAAGATAATTTTGTACCTATTGTAGGTAGATATCTACAATACGTAGATATCTACAATACGTAGATATCTACAATACGTATGGTACTATTCAATGGAAAAAATCAATTGTGTAAACAAATGTGGTGACTGACATTGACACTTGACTGACGACTGGCTGACTGACTGACTGACGTTGGCTCTAGTGATGTGAAAGCTCTTTAAGATACTTCAATCAGCAGTAAATAATTATTTTGAATTTACTCATATTTCATTATTTAATGTTTGTCACGTATTCTCTTAGTCCTGTTCAAGAGTCATTCACAATGTTTCCATGTCCCTTTTAACTTAAAATGTTTAATAGCATTTTAACGAAGTTAGAATTAGGTATATCTTCAAATATATATACCTAACGTTTTTTCCATACAAACTTACACTCCTTTATATACCCTTTAAGGGTAGAATTTTAAAAATGGTGAACATGTATATCCACTTATATTTTTGACGTATATTTTCCCCAAGGGTTATGATGGAGTATTTTAGAATTGAAAGGGTCAGTTAAAATATGGATTAATTTAGAATTTTTTGCTGCTTAAGTAGTGTAGTAGAAAAAGGCAACCTGAGATATGTGTGCATAGGAGAAATTTGTATCTTGACTCCTGTCCAACGGTGGTGTAGGGGTTATAGTACGCAGTACGGATTGCTGAGGACCTAGGTTCGATTCCCAGCGCTGGTCTCTTTTTCTGGTTTTTCTGTGCATCCATGTCTCAGTTTGTATTTTCGATATAATTTAGAAGAGGCATTTTTAAATTTACATAAGACAGGGAAATGAGAGTAGACACAGGGAAGTGATTCAAAATGATTGTTTGGTCCAACAATGGACTCCACAGTAAATATGATAAGTACTAGTAAATAGAAATCTACATAATTTCTACTATAATACTCTTTTATCGTCCAACTAGTGTTTACCCACGGCTTCGCACACGTAAATCATTAGGTCCAACAGCTGAAATACCGGGATTTTTAAAAATCATTGACATTACATTAAAAACAATCATGGTAAAATTTCATGACTCTAAGCCCAGCGGTTATTAGTTCGAAATTTTATCCCTATCTCGTGGGAATATCGAAATAAAAAGTAGGCTATGTTTTATTCCAGATGTCAAACTATCTATATACCAATTTTCATGACAAAGCTGAGCGGTTGTTATTTCAAGATTTTATCCCTATCCCATGGGAATATCGGGATAAAAGTATCCTATGTTATCTAACTTTTCGCCAAATTTCATCCAAATCCGTCCAGCCGTTTCAGCGTGAAGAAGTAACGAACATATTCACTCACTCACTCACAAACTTTCACATTATAATATTGTAGGATTAGTAGGATAGTAAGGATAGGATTAGAAAAACCTTTATAAACCTTCATTAAATAGTGTAACTTAACACAAATAATTAATATCTACGAATAAATTAATTTGCAGAGCCAGCCATAATTATCGGTAGGTAAGGTTGGTTCAGTCAAATAATTAATTTTGTTGGTACAAGCACTAAATTTCCAGAGACTAGACCGACCATAGACCAACTTCGGTGAGGAAAAATTATCATGTCAATTTGACAAATATAACGGATTTCGTCTTCCATTAATTCTATAAAATAAACATTTTACACGATTATTTAATGATAAAATGATTGTTAAAAACAGTGCTGAGCTCATTGAGATGTGAATATGATCGGGATTGGCGTTCAAATGTAAGTAACTACGGAGTAATCGTGAAAAAATGCTTTGTTTACACAATTGATTTTTTCCATTGAATAGTATTATAGATATCTATCACTATAAGTGATTTTACAAAACAGTCGCGGTCCGCAAGAAGATAGGTGATTAGGTGAAAGATATGGTAGATTAGGTGAAAGGGAGTTGCGTTGCGGTTCCGCCGTTTTTGAGACACTTGAAATGACAAGTAGAATTACAATAACTTAAGAATAACAACTTGAATATGAAGTTTTACTAGTATATGTACCATCAGCCAAATATGTGGTCTACCACCCTAAAGTTGATAATCGTTTGCATATCATAAAACAATAATGCCAATAGACGTGTCTGTCAACTTGAAAGTTCGACTTTAGCGACATATTCGTTTGATAGGAACTTGGTTTAAAAAATTTATAGAACCTTATTTGGCTGATGGTACATAGAAGAAGATTAAGAGTGGTAAAAAGGACCTAAAAGTTTTTTGTTTTTGTTTTGTAACCCTAAACTAAAAAGACGAAGATGCTCACAGCGCTCCCAAAAGGCGCCGCCAGCCAATGGTTGAGGGTGAGCAATTTGATATATGGGAACATTATGAATTAAATAAAAAAATATCATGGGACACTTTAACACCAATTGACTTAGTCCCAAACTAAGCAAAGCTTGTACAGTCACCAGCATAAATATATGACTATGGACAGCACTGCAAAAACATCTCATCACTGTTGAAAGGCATATATATATGACGATCTAACACGGTATAAGTATGTGATGATTTGTGGCCGGTATAAATATAGTTTTTTGGTAACGGCATAAGTATCTGACACTGGGCTGCTTAAAAATATCTGATATTGCACAAAATCTAAATTATGTAATCCACTATCAGCATAAACATCTATTCACTGTGAACGCATAACCATCGGATCACAGGTGGCATAAACATCTAACACGATACAAAATCGAAAATATGTCACTAATCTGCAAATATGAACTTTATTTTCTCGTTTTACGAATAGATTTTGAATACAACGATCTGACACTTCACGAGAAGAGTGCAGACTTGTCACTGCATATGCCCGTCTCACGATTCAGGCTATCGCTAGTTTGACAGATTATAAAATTGCTAACTAGAATTAGGTACGTTGCGTTTGTAGGCCGATCCAACGACATAAAACGCGACGTGCAATAAGAAACGGTAGGTAGGTATGAATGTAATTTTATTGGAATTTCCTCAATAACTATAGTAAAATAAAAAATAATATTCAATAAACTGAAAATTGACTACTACTTCGTATTGAAACTAAGATTAATATTTCGTATAGCCTCCCTCGGCACTTATTACTTCGCTTAGTCTATCTCGCATAGACATAACCATATTGAAGCAATGATTCAATCCCCGCATGGAGTCCCAGATGTCAAAACAATGCTGGGTTAAAGTTGCCTTTGTTCTAGCTTGAGTAGAGTCCCACTGCTGTGTCATTAAGCCCACAACGTTTTCTATGGGATTCAAGTCGGGGCTTTTGGGGGGGTAGTCGTCAAGTAACTGAATCCTTTCTTGTTGGTCGAACCAGTGACGGACGATACGACTGCTGTGAATAGAGGAATTGTCTTGCACCATATATACAGGATTAATTTCTGGGTACGTGATTCGCAATGAGGGTAGCAGCACATCATTGAGAATTTCTATATAGTATCTGCTGTTTCTATGTCTCAAGTGGACATCCACCTGATAAGTCGCCATGGCATTGAATCATCGATTGAAAACAAGAATTAATTGTTATTATTGACGTCTGACGTAACATTATTTTTCATGCATTTTTAGTAAAAGAAAGAGTTTAACCGACTTAAATTAACCTCCTTGCTAGAAAATCACGAAGCCACGAGAATATTCTTATTTCAAAAGCTACAAAGAATTATTTATTACGTTCTTTCATAAAAATGGGATTTGTAAAACGTGAGACGGGCATATGCAGTGACAAGTCTGCACTCTTCTCGTGAAGTGTCAGATCGTTGTATTCAAAATCTATTCGTAAAACGAGAAAATAAGTCATATTTGCAGATTAGTGACATATTTTCGATTTGTATCGTGTTAGATGTTTATGCCACCTGTGATCCGATGGTTATGCGTTCACAGTGAATAGATGTTTATGCTGATAGTGGATTACATAATTTAGATTTTTGTGGCAATATCAGATATTTTAAGCAGCCCAGTGTCAGATACTTATGCCGTTACAAAAAACTATATTTATACGGCCACAAATCATCACATACTTATACCGTGTTAGATCGTCAATATATACAGTTGTGGTCATATAATTAAGAACGATTTTTATAGAGAAGATTTTTTTCAAACTGACAAGTGTTACTAACTGCATGTATATTTTTGTACTTCTCTCGGTATCGTAAAACTTTTCCGTACTAGCGGTAAATTCATTTATACATATAATTGGCTAAAAATAAATAGATAAACTTTATACATTACATCTAAACTAGTATTACTACTTACTGGCTGGTCATATAATTAAGAACGCTGAATAGTTTATTTTTTATTCAAATTTAAATAGAGAACGGCCGCCGCTTTGTGGTTTTAGTTATTATTCGAATAATTTGGCGCCATTTAGTGCGTAATAGTCTTAAGGCAATTGCTTCATATAAAAACAATGGGAAAAATAAAAGTTGTGATAAATCTACAAGAGAAGTAATACTAAAACTTCGCGACAAGAATTGGTCGTATAAACACATAGCCGATCATCTGCAATGTTCAAAAACTATGTTTTCCACGCCATAAAGCATTTTGCCACGTATCAAACTACTTCAAATTTCCGCGTGTACCTAAACAAAGAAAGTCATCTCGTCGAGATGATCGAAATATCGTTCGTTTGGCAAAACAAAATCCTTTTAAAGGTCTAATGAGTTGAGAAAGAATATTTTGGCGAAAACAACCCTTCAGCAATCTCGGCACGCACTATTCGAAGGCGTTTGGTAGAAGAAAAGTTGCACGGAAGGATAGCAAGGAAGGTGCCTATGTTGAAACGGTGTCATAGGCAAGCCCGGCTTGCATTTGCAAGAAGATATGAAAACTGGACAGTCAGACAGTGGAAAAAACGTTCTTTTTCTGACGAGACAAAAATAAATAGGGTATGTTCTGATGGCAAACGATATGTAAGACGGCCTCCAAATAACCATTCGACCAAAGTACACAAAAGTGACTTAAAGCATGGCGGGGGAAATGTAAAAATTTGGGGATGTTTTTCTGGACATGGTGTTGGACCTGATAGGCTGATAGAAGGAAACATGGATCAATTTCAATACAAAACATACTGGAAGAAACAATGTTACCATATGCAGAAGGCGTGCTTCCGGTTATTTGGACATTCCAGCACGACAATGATCCAAGCATACTGCACGTACCGTTAAGGAATTCTCACATCGCAATCAGTTTCTGTCTTAGATTGGCCAGCCAACAGCCCCGATCTTAACCCAATAGAGCATCTTTGGTGCGAAGTCAAGAAAAAGGTTTCAAATCGACAGTGTGGCAATTTAAGAGAACTGTATGACGTATTCTTAGAAGAATGGAACTCTATCTCTCTCGCGAAATGTCAAAAATTGATAGATTCAATGCCTCGCCGGTGTAAGGCAGTAATAAAAAGCCGTGGACATGCTACTAACTATTAATTTTAGTTAAAAATGTATTACATTGCTTTTTTTGTGTACAAACTTCACGTTAGTGTGATTTAGTTAATCTAAGTTCAAATAAAAAAAACTTTCGAACAGTTCAATAAATCGTTCTTAATTATTTGTCCAGCTTCATTACTATTTGAATTTGTTACTAAGAAAATAAAAAAAAATTTGTAAAAAAATGACAGCAATTTTTATTCTTTATTCTTAATCCCGTTTGCTTATTCATGTGGCTGTTTCATAACGTAACTAGTTACTTCTAAGAAGGAACCACGACTACACACATGACATGATTTAGTTAAAAATAATCTGGAACTTCAAATCGTTCTTAATTACATGACCACCACTGTATTATGCCTTCCACCAAATGATCAGATATTTTTGCAGGCCGTCGAAAGTCACATCTTAAATGCTGGTGACTGTACTATGGATACTAGGGCACGGAATAAACATACTTATATAGATAAAT
>NC_133483.1:10299922-10342618 GCF_025370935.1 Choristoneura fumiferana | reverse complement strand
TAAGATAATTTTAGCTTCCTTATTACACATCGCAAACCGGCGGGCCAACATATTCCCTCTAACTGCCAAGGCACTACGTTCTCTCTCCATATCTAAATTTTATCCTCAGGTCATCGGTGACCCAGTTTGTTGCCGTTAGAGTAACACCGCATAAAGTGTAGGTAGTAGTAGTAATAGTGCTCAAGTGTTTCGTCGCCATCCGTCTTGTGGCATCCACTCAGTGGCATTTTTAGCTCACCGCACCACTGCGGCGGCATCCACATGCATTCGGTTGACGTGGCCAGCCCAGTCCCACTTCGACCTGGCAGTCTTTATACCGACATCGACAATGCGTATTTTGGAACGCAGTACCGTGATCCGGATTCGGTCAATCCTTCCCACTCCAAGCATGCTCCGCTCCATAGCTCTTTGACAAACCTTCAGTTTAGTTTTCTGTGACTCTGTAAGTGATCATGTTTGGGCACCGTAAGTTAGGACAGGCTGTATACATACATCGACAAGTCTTCGCTTCAGGGCTAAAGGAAGGTCACCTTTCAGCAGCTACTTCATAGACCAATAGCTCTTCCACGCATTTTGGATCCGTCTTTCGACTTCTTTGTCCTGCCTGTGGCTGAAAGATACTAATTGGCCCAAATACATATACTCGTCGACATATTGTATAGACTGCCCGTCTACCTCGACCTGTCGTCTCGTGCTGTTGGTCATTACCCTTGTCTCTGACCGATTCATCTTTAAACCAACCTGAAGGCTTGCAGAGCTTAGATCTAAGTATGAATGTAGGTATGTAAACTCTTTATTGTACAGTCAAGGGCAAAGATATCGACACGGCCAAAGTTGCAAAAATATGTATACACGGCCTTAATGTTATATTTTTGCAACTTTGGCCGTGTCGATATCTTTGCCCTTGACTGTACAAAAGAAAAGAAGAAGAAGGAGAAGATTTTTTTAACATTGTCTTAAGTTTGAGTGCAGAACAGGAGAAAAGGACGATGTCGTCGGCAAATCGAAGATTTATTAATCTTCTGGCACCGACCACAATGCCTTTGGACTCTCACGAGGCTGCCAGGCTTCGGAACACTTGTTCTACTGTGCTCGAGCACAGAAGAGTGCTTAATTTAAAGTTTCTTTATCAAGAGAAGGAAATAGAAAGACGATTAAAACTGTTGTTACTTTATGACAGTGTATCACTGTGAAGTTTATCACTTTATGACGCTTTCCGCGAAATTATCTAAGTCAATTCTTTTTTCGGGATAATGATTTTTTGTGGCGATTAAAAAGATACGCTAGTGCGCTGTAATTACATAAATTAAGGCTCTTTAACATTTTTTTTATTGTGGTCAGCAAAAAACCATTGACTTCAGAGACGGTTTTGCCAAATTCGGTTTTTCGGTTCGGTTTTTGTCATTGACACATTCGGATGAAGAACTGAAATTTCTACGTAGTTAGGGAACGTATTAGGCCGCTTGTAGACGTCGGTTGTTTTCAACGGACAGCGGACCGTTTTTTTCCGGACTTGCGGTGTTGTATGGCTTACAATGAATGTATGTACATGCACCGGATACTTGTCCGGCGACGAAGCCATAAAACACTGCAAAAAACGGTCCGTTGTCCGGTGAAAACAACGAACGTCTACAAGCGGCCTTATTGGTGCATCCACGCGCGGTACACTACAAACTTAGCCGTGATTGGCTGCTGGGCGCGACGAAGGATTCGTCCAGTCCGAGCGGCCCGACATTCGAAAAGTGTTGCCGCGCTATAATGTTGAAAATTATAATAGGTTTAGGACTATGATTATGATAATTATTCGTACTCAAATTAGTATCACATAAAATACAACCTAATGGCACCAGAAAATATGTGCTTAATTGTTATAAACATAAGCGTTCAAAAACACCATTATGTATCTTTTGTCATTCAGACTCGCTCATCTGAAACTAAGTAATGATTATTCTAGCAATCCACCATGTTCTGATTCAAACCCTCTGAAGAGCCTGACCCCTCCTGAATCAATTACCTTTACATACTCATTCAGCATTTGAATAATCCTTTTCATATCAGACCCTTACTTTCATCAAATAATTGAATTATGATATTATCTGCGACCAAGCTTTGTGGCAATGCACGGACTCCCAATTTCCCTTGGGATTTTTGTGTTAAAATTACAATTCGATTGTATTAACTCATGAATTCAATATTCCACGCTTGTTACAAGCACGATTTTATATTTAAACTTCAAGGCTTATTTATTAGTTGAGGCAAGATTTACAATTAAACTTGATTGCTATAGGCTGTTATTAGTTTGAGTATAAATCATTTTTTTTTCTTGTCGTGTTGCCATTTTATTAGCATGCCAAGTCCTGGTTGTGGTAGTTATGATTGAAAATCATGAAAGTTTAAAACATTATAAAAATGCTGTCTACTCGTATGAGTGTAAGACAAGGATGCTTGTATATTTTTATAATGGAAAATAATGTAACGCTTATAAAGGATCACAAGAACGCTTAGTGATGAAAATTTACCTCTTTACAATAATTATGAATTTCTCACCAAATATTTTCTTTAAGTATTACATGTTTAAGAACCGAGCATTACAAATATTTTAGCCGTCTCAAACGTCCAAGCAAACTAAAATGGCAAACAAATCTTCATTGCTCACATTAGGCATGCAAGCAACGTCAAAAAAGTTTTAATCGCGCAAGTGTAACTCGACTTTTAAACTTTAAACCCACTAAATGGGCTCCAAAGCCGTTCTTGCAGTTTCGAGTGTAATGCCCCCAGTACGTGATCCATTAAAAAAGCAAATAACTTTTTAAATCTTCGAAACGTGACAAAAGATGGTAGCATTTGCTAATGTAACATGTCATATGTTTTTACCGTGATAACCCAAAATAAAATGAAGTTTACATTACAAAGACACTATTATTTTATATTAAATATAATGACCCGGATAACTCACGTCTTAAATCGAGTTTAGCTCGACATGTTTCGGGCTAATCCGTAGCCCTTCGTCTTCGGAGCAACGCGACTCAGCGGCTGCTGCAACACGCGCACTGCGCGCCGCCGCTCTGCTCGCGCGACTACCCGACGAAACTGACACCGGCACACAACTACCCGCGTTTTCATCATCATTACAACTGTCAAATGTAGGGTAGCACACAACACTAACAATATCGCTCTGTAAAGGTACGTTCACACACACCGATGACGCAGCACGAGTATTTAACACCGTTTTCCAACTCGGAGGTACCGTCCAACCACTATCCCGGTTGAAATTCGAACAGGAACAGGAACAGGATTCCTTCCGTGGATGCTGAGTGTATGAGACAAGACATCGCTTCTTTATTACGTAGGGCTCGTCTACCGAAATCCAACATACCATGCGGGGAGCTGAGGGCGTTGCGTGAGTTGCGTAATAATTCGGATGTGTTGGTGTTACCAGCGGATAAGGTAATGCAACGGTTATCGTCGACACTTTGGTATATCAGGACAAAATTTGTCAATTACTTGCTGATGAGGGTACTTACAAAAAAGTGGCTTATAATCCAACTGCCAGAGTGACGACCAAGGTAAACAAGTTTTTGCAGAGTCTACCCGACAAGAATTTAGTTGCAAAGCTGCGTCCACAGAACCCTACTACGCCGAAAATCTATGGCTTGCCAAAAATACACAAAACGAATTGGCCTCTGAGACCCATAGTGAGTCAAATTGATTCGCCGACGTATAAGCTAGCCCGTTACCTGTCGTCTGTGCTATTGGGGTTTACGGGGAAGTCGTCGAGTTTTATTAGAGATTCAAAACACTTCGTTGCCTTGTTGAATGATGTCCATATGCGTGAGGATGAACTGATGGTTAGCTTTGACGTTACTTCTCTTTTCACCAATGTGCCGGTAGACGAGACTTTAAAGATTATATCTGACCTATTATGTGTCACTGATTTACCTACCGCGTATATGGAGGGAATTGAGTTGTGTTTGAAGAGCGGCTATTTGGTTTGGCGCGGTGATTACTTTTTGCAAGTTGATGGAGTGGCCATGGGTTCACCGATTGCTCCGGTCACCGCCAATATTTTATGGAGTGGTTGGAGGGAAGAGCTTTAAACAACGCTCCCGTTGTTCCCAGATATTGGTGGCGGTACGTGGATGACGTTTTTGCGATTGTGTCCAGGGATAGTTTGTCGCAGTTTTCGGACTACCTTAACACTTTGCACGATAAGGTTAAGTTCACGGTGGAGATTGAGAATGATGGGCAGTTGCCGTTTTAGATGTTTTGGTTATGCGGGGACCCTGTGGTAAATTGGAAACTACAGTTTATCGTAAGCCAACTCATACGGATCGATACTTGAGGGCAGATTCACACCACCATCCTTGTCATTTGTCTTCTTTGCCTAGAACGTTGATAAATCGAGCCTTGAATATTTGTGATCCAAAATTTGTGGATCGTGAACTGAGTCACGTGAGACGGGTTTTGGAAAGCAATGGTACAACTGGAGGCAGTGCAACCGTGTGGTGAACGTGTCGACTCGTCATAGGCCGGTGGGAGCTGAGAGGGTTCCGGTATATTTACCGTTTATAAAGGGGTGACGGATAAAATCGGACACTTGTTACGCCGAAGATATAGCATCAAGTCGATTTTCTGTCCTCATATGCAGCTCAGACAGTTGGTACGTTCGCCGAAGGATAAGGAGCCCCTGAGTGGCCCCGGGTATATATGATTCCCTGTGCCTGTGGCAAGAGCTATATTGGAGAGACTGGACGAAACGTTTCCACAAGGGTATCGGAGCACATACGCAGTATGAGGAAACAGGACGACAAGGGGTCTGCTGTGGCCGAGCACTCAATGAACTCGGATTCGACGCACTATATCAGATTTGATAAGGTATCTGTTCTTGCGAGAGAGAAATTTTTCATTCCGCGGAAAGTGCGTGAAGCCATCGAGATTAGTCGTCGGCCGAATTTCAACCGGGATAGTGGTTGGACGGTACCTCCGAGTTGGAAAACGGTGTTAAATACTCGTGCTGCGTCATCGGTGTGTGTGAACGTACCTTTACAGAGCGATATTGTTAGTGTTGTGTGCTACCCTACATTTGACAGTTGTAATGATGATGAAAACGCGGGTAGTTGTGTGCCGGTGTCAGTTTCGTCGGGTAGTCGCGCGAGCAGAGCGGCGGCGCGCAGTGCGCGTGTTGCAGCAGCCGCTGAGTCGCGTTGCTCCGAAGACGAAGGGCTACGGATTAGCCCGAAACATGTCGAGCTAAACTCGATTTAAGACGTGAGTTATCCGGGTCATTATTTAATATGAGTGAGTCTCACGGTAGTTTCATGTACACTATTATTTTTTCACAATCTTCTATTACATTTATTCATTTGTTCGGTTTAGCAAGCCACATTTTGGGCACACGCTAGAAAATGTGTTTCTAGTGTACTTAAATTTTATAAAATAAACTGTTTTAGTTAGTCAGGGTCGTCGTTATCGAAACCGATGTGAAGGACTATATATATGCATATTTAAATTGCTCACTCACTCACTCAGGTCTTGAATAATCTTCTTTTGAATGAATATTTAATAGTTGCGTCACTTTCTGTGAAGATTGGACTACCAGGAATAGTGGCCAATCCACAAGAGCATGCATGTTACATAAGCAGCCTGACGAATAGAGAAGCGAAGTACAAACGAAGTTCAAAGTTTATCGAAAATACGAAATGAAACATAGATGCACAGAAAAACCAGAAAAATAGACCAGCAAAATACAAAAAGACTCCAAAAACCAATTTTAAGTTCAAACTTTCTTGAGCAGCGACCTGAAATTGGACGGCTAAGTACGTCATGCGCTTGGGCTATCCTTCATTGAGGTGTACCGATGTTTATATGAACCTCACGGGAAACCGGCTACTGTTATTCGAGGGATACGGGAAACGAACAAAATTAAACATTTACAAACCAACCTTTTACTTTGTGTTAAAAAAGGTCAAGGTTTTAGAGTTTTTTTTTCAAATGTAAATTCAACGCGCAAATGACGTCATGTAACGTTAACTGACAATCCAGGATTCGAAATTTTGTTTTATCTTACGACGTCAGTTAGCACTAAACATTCTAAAAACACTCCTGAAAAAGTGAAAATACCTGCTATCAATATGACGTATTTGCGTTTTCACCAAATACTTTGTCTTGAAGAGCACCTTCGGCATTTTCAAACTATGCTTTTACCTTGTCGGAAAATTTGTAACACTATGCAAAATGTCGTGTACATGGCTAGGATATAAATTTGCCCGTTGAATTTGTGAAAGTACTACTTAATAAGTTGGATCTCATTGTTATAACAGAATAATTAACAACAATAAATCAAAATTAATTGGGGTTCGAAGAAGATAAAAATCCTTAACTAACAAGATAACATAATCAATGATTTAAATGTAGAAATCCAAGTTCGACGGACCTCATTATTTGTAAAATAACAATGGCCGATTTCCTCCGCAAAATGCCGCAGCTTTTTTTCCCGTCAGCAAAAAAGGCGTACACATAAATTGGTCAGCAAAAATCGTTCAGGTAGATCACCATTTGTTCCAGCTATGGCGTATTTTCAACTGGAATTCATTGTCCAAATTATTTCCAACGAGAATCGTTTGAGTCCCAAACTGAATGAGTTTTTTCATTGTACCATTTTTATACGTTTACCAGTATTGTTGTGAAGCAAAAAGATGAGTTATTTGTTTAATTTAGTATTATCGTATTATGTAATGATCACTTTACAATGTGTCATTGAAATCCATAAACATCGATGTGATGTTTCGCTTCGCGATCGTACCGCATGAAAACTTTATTTTGGTAACTACTGATTTTTAAGGAAGTGTGTAAAAAGATTTCTTAGTATATAATTTTAAGTAGCATAGACACACAAAAGATTTGTCTGCTTTTTGAAGATAAATTATATATATGATAACTTTGCACACCGACTTATAATTACTACATACCTAGTATACATATGTATTGGTATGCACAATGACGTATAACGAAAAGCTATAAGCTACTTACTTTATGTTTTTGTGTGTTATCATGTGAGTGCTATATTGCTGGTGTTGGACACCATCGTAAGAGCGACAAGGAAAAGCCTACTTGTGTTTGGCGATTTTAAATCAATGCTGTATCTTCGCGGATGTGTCAGTTTTATCTCGACGATTCCTTTTTCGGATAAGTCACCCATGATCAAAAATTTTCACAATATTTGCAGGATAACTAAACCAAATATTTCATTGAGTTATAAAAACAGTGAGGCATAATCGAATTTAATACAGATATGTGAAAAAAGGCATCAGAAAATATTTACTGTGCGAAAATTCCAAACAAATATTAGTGGTTTTGATTATTTATTCAGTACCTCGAAGGCTCTTTACTAGACACGAAATATTGTGGGTGAAAGGAGCATACACTTTTTCATGAAAGAATACGTAAACATGGGAAAGGAATCATTGATCTAATCAAAGAAGGTTGTACTTTATGTAAGAAAAAAATTAAATACACGAAGAAGAAGAATCAGAAGAATATTAAACGGTTTTTTTGCATTGTCACGATGCCGAGCTATTGTAATATGTTTTGCGTATATAATTTTACAGGATTTTCTGCCAATTTTATTTTGGTTCGCTTTCAGTGGTAGGATTGACTAGATTTTTTGTATGTGTGTGGAAATCCGATGAATTTGTGTAGTAAAGTACCGTCAGCAAACAGGATTGTATTAATAATTATTGTTACATCAAAACGTAATTAAGCGCACATTTTGGTATTTTATTGGCAAATATCTATTGCTACCCTTGGAAAATTTTCTCTATGTACCTCTGTTTTCTGTACTGCTTACTAGGTACTGTGGTGTTCAATAGAGTCATTGTGATGTATTGTAACTAAAATTTATCATAAATAAATATCATAATTTGTGCCATTGTAGGACGTTTCGATTGTGAGCAATCTATTCGTCGGCAAAACAAAAGACGCCCCTTACGCAGTGTCACTACAAGCGCATTATCCGTGGTTCTCTCACCTAAGTGATATTCGAGTGTTATGGCTTCCCTCCAAAGCGTTTAGTGTTTAACTTCTATTCGCGATCGCTCAGGGTGTTACTAATGGTACTCGAACGTCGAATGTATGCGACAGTGCCTTTAAGTCCTTAACCTTCTTTAACCTCTTCAGTTCCGATGTCAAATGTTGTTCGTTGGATTTGGAAACGTTTTAAATTTAAGTGACGTAAAAATATAAAGTTTTTTTTTCAACACCTGGTAAAATATCGTCTCAAAACTCACCAAGTTTTGAAGCTATTTTATGCCATTAAGTAATAAGAAATAGCAAAGTATTGCCGAAGTGGCACAGGAAATGTTTAACTACAAGCGTCAATTACACTAAGTCGTTCGCCGCATGCTGCATGGACTTTAGTCACATAAGATAATTTTCCTGCTAAACTATAGAGCAGAAAAAGCAGTCAGAAATTATTTATTCCCAGATAAATTTCCTAACAGCAAACAAAGCATGGTACCTATCATATTTCTAATGCAAACCATCATGAAATGAGTGATAAGTACAAAATTGCTCAATGTGCCCCTCTCTACCCTACTTTAAGGATATGTTTTCGTTTTATTTCTTATGACTGTTAAATCATCATCATCTCGCTTATATACATACGTCCCACTGCAGGGCACATGCCTCTTCCGAGAATGACGCGGCTTGAGCTGTAGTTCCCACGCGAGCCCAGTGCGGATAGAAACTTCACAAAACAGTTAAATTTTTCGAACTCACGACCTATTGCTTGAGGGGCTAAGTCAAACCACTAGGCCACCACGGCTTAAATGTCACTATATTTTTGATTATATGTAGGTACATGACATAAGAAAGCAATTAGACTTTTGAAACACCATCCCATAAAAAAATAAGTGTAAAAGAGAATAGTACGCCGAGGAAATATTATAATTATTTAATTATCAAAAGTATACTGCGTATAAAGTTTCCATAATTAATACGTTCGACATAAGCCGCAGGTCGGATTTTAATCGATTTTCCTCTTATAAATTAGAAATTGATTTGACAGCTTCTGCAACCCATGTCATCCCCATTATCCCGATTCGGAACTTCGCATTCGGGATTTGATTTTGAATAATTAAATGTGTAATCGGACGCGCTGTAACGAAAATATGGGGTATTGAATTTCTATTAAAACAACAAAATTCACGGGATTTGGATGATGTTGTTTTTAATCAAAATAAATAATTCAGATACGATTTATTTAATCATCATCATCATCATGTCAGCCGAAAGACGTCCACTGCTGGACATAGGCCTCCCCCAAGGCTCTCCACTCAGACCGGTCTTGTGCTTTCCGCATCCACCGCGATCCCGCGATCTTAACCAAGCCGTCGCTCCATCTTGTTGGAGGCCTACCGACAGCTCGTCTCCCGGTCCGCGGACGCCATTCGAGAACCTTCTGGCCCCATCGGCCATCAGTCCTGCGAGCAATGTGCCCCGCCCACTGCCACTTTAGTTTCGCAATTCTTCGGGCTATGTCGGTAACCTTAGTTCTACTGCGGATATCATCATTTCTAATTCTATCCCGCAGAGAAACCCCGAGCATAGCCCTCTCCATAGCCCTCTGAGTGACTTTGAGTTTTGGTATTTATTTAATACGTTATATCAATACAAAAAATAAATTGAAGGGAAGGTTATATTAAAAAAGATACGGGAAACCATGACCGAGTTACAGGAATTAAATCAAGAACAAACAAATGCGGTACTTATTTATTGTTATATTATTTTGAAGAGTACTTACATATTTATAACTAAATTACTTTTATTTTAGTATGCACTGACAGGATAGGGCGGCCTAAGCTTATCTAACACACTCTGACAGTTGTGTGAATCTACTAGGCTTTTGAATATCGGGTACCCATTTTTTTTTCTGCTGGTCGTCAGCAATAATAGTTTTTTTTCTTTCTTTCAATGTTTCAAAAAACTACGTGGAACAAGAAGTTGCCGTATCGTTGTCGTCATGAACATTGATATTTTCTTTTTCTAGCCTTTAATTTCGTAACAGCCTGACCATTTTCTTGAAGAGCAACAAAAACTAAGTCAACACGTTCAACGTAGGTATGATAGATTGCTCAAACTAAGAATAACCTAAGACTAAGCGAAATCGAAGTACGTCACGGGGGAGCGACGCGAAAAGAACTACAATAACATGATAAAACTTGTTCCGTATTTTATTAAACTCAACGTGCGGGAAATCGTCCACCGGATAGAGACAGGCTAGGACAAGGAGGTTAAAATGACTAGATGTAACGAGAAAAAAAGAACGGCGAGAATCTTTCTCGTTTATTCTTTTTTTTAGAGGTTTTTCTCTATTCGTGTTTCAGTGCCGGTATGTCCGTAGTATGATTTTGATAGTTTTCGGGGTATTTTTTTGTGTTTACTTAATGAGTAACGTTTGTCATTAAAATCATTGAACTCATAATCATTGACATCATAATTAAAAGCAGAGTTACAAAATGTAGCATTTTCAGCGTTTTTTTTTTGGTCGGTCGGTTTCGGTGTAGAGTCACCAGCATTAATATCTGCCACAGCGGAGCGTGCAAAAATATCTGACACGTCCTTACGGCCCTAGAAAAAGAGTCGTATCAGATATTAATGCACGCTTGTTGTGTCAGATATTGGTACTGGTGACTGTACAAAGCTGATTCGGTCTTGGCTAGCTTTTTTTAAACGCACAAGGTGTACTTCCATCATACCTATTATGCCGTGCTCTACATGTACTGAAAATATTCAAATAAGTACTAAACTTTGAGTGTGATGTGTTTGCTGATGTATGGACTGGACGGTGATAGAAAGGAAGAGTAATGCGTACCTATATGTGAAACGTTTTATATAAAAGTCAGCTGTAAGTATAGTTTTTAATTATAAGTTTAAATAATTGTTTTGCTTACCTGTTACTTTTAAGCACTAAGACCTGTAATATAACGTGTTGTCTTTTTGATCTTTAATAAATGGGTAAGGGCCCATGGGTATGGGTAATAAATAAATAAATGATTTTAATTTCAATTTTGAACATGAAACTACCGTGAGACTCGCTCATATTAAGTGATATTTTACCGGATAACTCACGTCTTAAATCGAGTTTAGCTCGACATGTTTCATTTTACGTTTGTGTTGTGCAGTGCGCGTGTTGTAGCAGCCGCCGAGTCGCGTTGCTCCTAGGAAGAAAGGCTACGAATTAGCCCGAAACAATAAACTCGATTTAAGACGTGACGTGAGTTATCCAGTACAGTATCATTTTATACGATTTCAATTTTAAAGAACTATGTCTACATTCTCTTCCGTCTCATATTCCAAGCCACATCTAGCTTAAGCTTCCGCGCGCTTAGTGCTACATTTCTCCTTTCTTGGCTCGGAGCGGCGCGGTTTTAATAAAGCGGACGACGCCACTCCACCCGACAGCTACGGGCGCGTTCTCATTTTGCGCTGAGCGTGGTTCACTGTTTGAAATATCGAATGCAAGGTACATCTAGGTGGCGTCATGTCATTGGTTTTTTATGAGTTTTGGATGCGAATTCAATAAATATGTTACAAAGTAGGTTTGAGGAAAGTAAAGTAAGGATGTTCAAATGGATGACACTTTTTTAACAAACTTCAAAAACGGAGAAAATTATTAATTAGCTCTTTTTTTTGCACTAGCAATCAGGAGTGAGTGGGAAGTATCACTCCTCCAGGCTCGTGTTGAGGCACCGACTTCAAACTACTACTCAGATTAAGGTTAAATAAAAAAGTTTTTTTGACGGTTTATTTTTTTTGTTAATAAGTATTTTATTTTACGAAGCTCTCCGCTACGGTAAGTGCAGATCAGACCGAAGATGTACTTATTATTTATTTAAAAAAACTGCACAGTACGTACAATGTTACAGTAGTAGGTACAGTCGAGTTCATAAACTAGTGAGCAAAAATTTGATCAAACATATAAAATAGTGTTCAGATTTTTGATCAAATGTTTTGCTCAGAAGTTTATGAACTCGACTGTACAAGTACAACTCAGTAAGGGTATTGAAATTTACAATGTTTGGGTAATATTTTAAATCTAAAAACAGTGGTTCTCTTCCGAAAATGCTTTAAATAGTCCTAAATTTTGTGCCTAACCAGTAAAACATACAACGGAAGCGAATCTTTAGCAATCTTATGAAAGAACCGCAAATAGCTCACTAGGTAACATAAATTTATCATTTATTTTTGTCGCATATTTTGCTGAAGGCGATCCCAACATCGAATCCTAAAGTACCTTTTGCCTACATCCGAAGGCTTCATTGAAAAGAGTCTTTTGTTGTTACCCACAATAGTACAATGGCGCAGACAATGGCAGGAAATCGTTTTAATCGCTTACACAACGAAATAACGAAATTATATTGTGTCGTACAATATTTACGTAACATGAAATTTATCTTATGCTACCATTTAATACGACTTATCGAAATAATGCTAGGTACCTATAAGGCATTGAGAACGTCCACCATGCTAACTATCATAGATACTAAAAGTAGTACGTTTTTATAATGAAATCGCCCCAAACGCGTTGACGGTAATATCCCAATTACTATGGCCTCTACCGCTGTGTACCGGTAGCAATTTTTGCAACCCAGATGATGCCTTTTGACATGGATAAACATATCCATAGAAAAAACGTCATTCTTGCAGGTTGGTCCTGCAAATGGGCAGAAAACTTATGGGTAAGTATCTTTTTTCGCACAAAAATAGTTTTTAAATTTGCCAAATGTAATAAGTTGTGCCTAATAGTGCTCCCATGTTGACTTATAAATGTTATATAACGTTATAAATTATAATAACATTGTCTAACACTTTATAACTTTTATTACAACTTGTTAGACGTTTTAAACGCTCTCATATTGGTGGTAAATGTTATATATAACACCATAAAACAAATTAGAGATTTTCGTTTTTTGTATAACATTTTTAAAGTTATATAACATGATAACAATGTATAACATTTGTGATCCAATGTTATAAAACAAATACAGCACTTTATAACACCAGTGTGGGAGCACAATGAAATCTCTCACCGTAACAAATATATTATAAAACCGATACTATTCTGATGCAAAACGAAACGTCACATCAGACGAATATCATGTCAGGAAACGAAATGCAGAAATTCATGATGAGAAAACTCAAAACACGAAAACAAAATATATCTATAAAGACACGTTGGTACATTTTTAAGCTCATTGTTTAAAATAGCTTATGGTGCCCCCACACTGCTGCTATACAGTGATGTATAAAACAAATGTTTTATAAGATTGTTTAAAAAATTGTAACAAATGTTATACATTATTATATAACTTGTAAAATTGTATACAACAAATAAAAACCTGTAATTTATTTATTCTATTGTGTTATATAACATTTTTATACCTGTGTTGAGCGTTTAAAA
This sequence comes from Choristoneura fumiferana, assembly GCF_025370935.1. Classification (NCBI taxonomy): domain Eukaryota; kingdom Metazoa; phylum Arthropoda; class Insecta; order Lepidoptera; family Tortricidae; genus Choristoneura; species Choristoneura fumiferana. The sequence goes on along the minus strand of NC_133483.1, from coordinate 10,329,159 downwards.
TATCTAACAAGTTGTAAAAAAAGTTATAAAGTGTTAGACAATGTTATCGTATTTTATAACGTTATATAACATGTCATTGCCAACGTGGGAGCACCATAATATACCTATTTGTCTGACGCACTGTGTTGTGACGACTTATATTTAAGTAACATATCTTTCTGACGTCTCACAACACAACACATCAAAAATGCAACTATACAAAACCATCAGATGACCCACATGCTTGTTTTCTCCGTCTTACATAAAAAAATAGAGTAAACTTAGAGTTTTTCTATTTTTACAGTGTACCTACGTGCTGGGAAGACGTGGATAAACAATATCCATAAAAAATTCATCACCCTTGCAGATTCTGCAAACGTGCAGAAAAGACATGAATATTTTTTTATATTTCTTACTCCCTTTAATTGCTAGGGGACATAGACCGTGATTACGTAATAAGCTCCCGATATATCGACGCCCACAACGCTGTCACTCATTATCGTGACGCTGGTAGTTGCGTCAAAATATCGGGAAGTAATCATGGTTTCCATCCCGTAGCAAATATATCTAATTTTAATAGCCGTGAATGTTTCAATTTCATTTGAATAGTACCTAATGTATATAACTTAATTCAATGTTTAAATAAGTTTGATCGTCGAAAGCAATATCTAATACAGCATTTTTTAAATGTACCCCAAAAATATTAAGATAATTTACTGGGCAATTTAAAAGATAATTACTTACAAAATTACATTTCTCTGTCTAAAACTCGCGCAGATAAATAAGGCGGTGCCGGCGGGGCGGTATTTTTTTAGGTTCCGTCCGAATGGGATGAAACTCGAGTTTCTGGAAGGGTCAAAACATTACACTTTCTGATTCCGAAATCCACAAGTAGCAAATTTTATTCATCGGTTCGGTTCATATTAAGGATATGTATTTAGATTTTGTTAAACACGTTTTATAAATTATTGCGTAAGTACCAAATATTATCTAGTTAAACGATTTTTTTACTTCTCATGCTCGTAAAGTTGGTGTTTATGCTGGATCTAGGCGACATAAAATGACTTTTTATGCACTAGTGCATAAAAAAAAATCTTCGTCTAAGACCAAGGTAATTAGGTGTCAACAGCCACAACCAAAGAAGTTTCTTTATATTTTTTAATACATTTTTTATTTATATAAAACTAAAAATCAATCAAAATAAATCACTAAAACTAAAAAAAATATAATTATATAGTAATGCATGAAAAATAAAATTTACGTAGTGAGTGAACAATTGTTTTCACTGTTGCTATTTCATTTCCTCGCCATCGAAGTGAAAAGCAGTGTAAAACTCGAGCATTAAATCCATTTTCCCCTCGACGTGTCTATCCACCCTCGCCGTATCGGCTCGGGTGGCTATATGAACGTCTTGGGTAAAATGGCTCGTTTTATGCTCTTGTTGTACAATCTACTATTTCATCACACTTGCTCGTAAACAGTGTCGTAACATGCAGGCTACCTTGCGTCCAACCCCCCCAAATAAAACCCTCGACCTTAATTTATTTATTTATATAACCATTACAAATCCCTACCTTAACAGCTAAAGCCAAAACAGCACAAACTTACAAATTATCTTAATCTAAGTACATTATATGTATTATTACAATAATATTTAAGCTACAGAGCTCTCAGGCATCTGGCCTTCAGCCACTCTCTTGCACTCAGTCATCAGCTGCCCTAGAGCACTGGCAAACAAGTCGAGGTGCGGCGCTGCTGCGAGCACGGAGTTGAGCAGCGCGAGTGCCCCCGCGGCACCGACAGCAGCGGGTGCCGTCGCGTGCGGATGTATTGGTCAGGGACAAAAAAGCGGACAAATACTGACACAAGGTCCACGCAATTGATCTGGTTTCTAATTTTTCCAATAACAAATTTGATCAGAACAGTCGACGCAATTGTAGAGAGTCGTATCCAAAGTATACTTGCAGAAATAAAGTAGGATACGAGTACATGTAGGGATAATAGAAAGGTATCCTCGTGTATAAAGCTGTTAAAATTTTATTTTTAACTTGTTCCAACATATAAATATATTTATTCTCATGTGGCCTCCAAACCGCTGCACTCGTTTCAAGTATACTTCGCACGAGAGCCGCATACAGTACCCGACTAGCGGAGCCCCAATCTCTTGTATGCAGCATCAGTCACTGCTTCGATGTGATCATGAAATGTGAGGCCAGTGCCGAAGAGAACCCCCAAATCCCGGACCCGCACTGAACGCACTATGGGAACACCGTCGATGATGTTACGTGGGGGGCAGTAGAACGCGTGAAGCTGAGCATTTCACATTTTTCGGCATTGAAGAAGAGCCTATTAGCTACACAGCGAAATACATCATCTATATCCCGTTGCAACTCATCACAATCCTTTTGGCTATAAACCGGCTTTATTCACATCATCAGCGAACAATAGCAGCAGAGAAATTGTGGACCTGGAGAGACAAGTCATTTACGACAAGGACGAAAAGGAACGGTCCAAGGTTGGATCCCTGGCTAACACCGGAGCGCGTGTGGTAAGGCTCTGAGACATAGGGACCGTACTTAACATACTGTTTCCGCCCTGAAAGATAGCTCGCGAACAAAGTAATAAGTCTGGGTGTGATCCCCATCGCACCTAATTTCAGAAGCAAGATGTCATTGTCCACACGGTCAAAAGCGTTTTGAAAGTCGAGGTAAATAACATCAACCTGGTTCCAGCGCAGATCGCAGTCAGTGGTATCGGCAATGTTTGAAACAAACAAACAATACAAACAAATACGGGTGGTACTAGAATTACGAACATCGACTCCTTAAAGCCCTCAGTCTTTAATTTCGGGCTTCTAATAGACTCTCGTGCGTAATTCCTTATTTACCTCCCTTAAGACACAAAGTACTATTTCATCACACTTGCTCGCAAACATTGTCGTAACATGCAGGCTACTTTGCTTGCAACCCCCCAAATAAAACCCTTGACGTTAAGGTCGGTAAGTGAGTCATTCGCGTACTAATACTGCTGCGCGCGCTGGTGCAGGATCATGCGCACGTCGGGCACATGCTGCGGAGGGTGAAGGCGGCGGGGAGCTGGCACTGCCAAGAGCGCAGTCAGCGGTGTCGGCAATTTTTGAAAAAATATTAGTTTTTCTTTTACAAATATACAATTTTACTCGCAAATGGGATGAAAAACATTGTATGTCGCACGGGCGGCACTATAATTATGAACATCGACTCATTACTCGTAAACCCTCAGTCTTCGACTTCGGGATTCTATTAAACTCTCGTTCGTAATTCCTTATGTCCTGAAGACACAATGTACTATTATTTAAGCATTGTTGACGTCTTCATTTTCAATGTAGCTGACTATAGTGGGGTACTTTTGGCCACTCAATGTATGGGAACCAATATTTTTGACATTAAAGGATGAGACTTGGCACACTTGTTCCTTAGGTGGACCAGAGTGGAAAACGCCCGGGAGCCAGTGGGAGCCACCCTGCAGGGAGGGAGGGGGAGGGGGTAAAGTTTACTTACGCCGCGCGTACTGTTGGTCGTAATAACTGCTAATTTATTGCTACTATGGCAAGTTGAGTATCATTTTCGGATAAATAAAAGATGGCCGATCATTATCCAAAACAAAAAAAAACACCTTTACATACAAAAAATAATAATTACGGCCGATAATTGGAAATTTCATGAAAAAAAAATTTTTTTGCTGTAACGATATATCTCGAACGAATACCGATATTGGCAAAAAAAATGTGTCAAGAAAGCCACATTCATACAGATTCCAAAAATATAAGCTTTATTGGAACAATTTAATAAAAATTGCGTTTAAAAAATATTATACTCATCGCGGCAGTGGCATATTTAAAGAAATATTAGATTAATAACATCAACAAAGAGTACTTTTATAGGTTGCTAGGGTCATGTACAACTAAATACAGTCTATTTAGATGAATAAAGCACAATGTAAATGTGATGCTTTTAAATTACAATAACCTTTTATGTACTATGTATACGAGTATATATACAAACAAGTAAGTATGGTTATTTAAACTTATAACTGAGCTAATGACGATTGCAAGTAAAATAGAGATTTGTTATTAAACAAACTTTTATATTTAAAATACTGTCTTAGGTATAAATATTTTGTTTATTATGTACATTTCCCCCCGCAGTCGCACAATTCCGTGCACTTAAGTTGCCGCTGGAAACACTTACACCTCAAACCACCGCAACTCTTTTTGCATCTGCATCGAATCATTTCCAAGCATGCACCAGCAGCTACTGGTTGGTAAGTCTGTCCAAGTAGGTCGCCAGCTGTCACCGGCTTTGGTCCATCCCCAATTAGATGGATCAGGAAGATTTTGTGTCGGTGAAATCTGACCCCATACATAGACATGCAGGAAATGCTGATACAGAGCGGCTTTCGTTGGTGGTACGCAGATGCTTTCGGACTTCATTTACAGTAGCAAATGAACTGGATCTAAAACAAAACGAAAAAATATCAACTAAGTACTAAAATATTTAATGTTTTAATAGTGTGATTGAAATGCACATTATTACCTATCATATAAAATGACGACAAACTTTTCAATAATCGCAACAGCCTCGCTAGTCCTTCCCTCATATGCTGCCAGAAACCCTTCTGTAGCATTAGGAAATGCGTTCCATGTCTCCATTGCACTTTTTTGCCTTTCCCGTTAAAATAGGAGACAGTGTTGTGAAGGCGTGGAACAGGGGGAGCACTCGCTTTTTCTGGCCCTGTAAAAGGAAATATTTTTTATTTTGCCTTACTTACTCGGATGTACTACAGATAAATAAAATTGATAATACTAATTCTTTTTCACCTAGTGCATTAGCTATTTCATGATATGGAAGGTACTGTTGGTGTTTTCCAGTGCCGATGTGTATCCACAGCTCAACGTGAACGCCACCCTGAACTGCAATGTCGTTATTAACAACATAGAAGATATTGCTAACTATTGGGAAGTGGAAGAGATCAATAACGACGAGACTACTGCAACAGAACAAGAACAATTTTGTGAACAACTCTATGCCGCTACTACACGGAGGTTATCTGACGGAAAATACGAAGTTCGTCTGCCAATGAAAAAAGGTTTCGAAGAAAAATTAAGTCAATCAAAATTCAAGGCAATTGATTTATTGAATCAGGCGTTACTTTGCGGAGGTCCATATCAATGAACTAAAATAATTTCCTTGCTCACCCGCGACCTTACGATAGCTAAGCTTATGCAAAATATGCGTGTTCATGCAGTTCCTCCACCTCCACACTGTAAGAACACACACAAATCACACAAACCCATCTATCACCACCACCACACTACAATGACGCGTTTCGAACTCAACCAGAGCTCATCTTCAGAGTGACACAACCGTACACCATGCTACTAGTTGTTAGACTAACGAACCACAACCACCGTTTTAACTTGTCACTGTAACTCCCCAAGTACCCACATACGTTTTATGAAACAAAACAAAACTACCCACAAATTATTAATAAACTTTTTAACCGTCCTTCAAAACTACCTTGATTTTTATTTATTTACTGTCAAGGCATGTTTTATTAACTACCATTGCTGAAATTAGATCCAAGCCGTAGCAAGGGAGATGAAACTAAATTTACCTGCTCATTAATAATAGACCCCATACTGATGTATCTAATTATCTCCATGCATTCTAAAACATCGAGACGAAACCCCTTGCCACAATAATGTAACACTTCATACGAATTTGAGTCCGATAAAGAATGATTTAGTTCCAACAAATGTTTGGCAAAATTCGACTTATCAGGATGCTCATTCCTATATGCCGAAACATGCTCTTTAAATCTAGCATTAAAACTGCGACCTGTCTGACCAACATATACTTTACTGCAGTTATTACAAGTGAGTTTGTATACACCCGATCTAGTTCCTTTATCTACCTTCTCTTTGTGGTTACAAAGTATAGAGTACAAAGAGTTGTTAGTCTTAAAGGCTACCTTAACATTGTTTGATTTTAAAATACCACAAATTCAATCAAACAAACGACCAACGTATGAAATGCTACACCTATATTTGTTAGAAGACTGCGATGGTAACACGGCGTAAAGCATGCTATTCACTATCCGTGCCTGCTTCCTCTGAACCAAACTATTGACCATTGATTTAGTATAACCATTCGACAACGCTATCTGATAAATAGTATTTAACTCTAAATCAAAATCTTCCCTAGAAAGAGGTACAGTTAACAATCTATGTACATAACAACGAAAAGCTGCTAATTTATGCTGCCACGGGTGATTAGATGATGCTGGTATCACGGCATCTGTGTACGTGGCCTTTCGGTAAATTTTGAATTGGTGTTTATTATTAAATCTATTAATTGTCAAATCCAAAAAGTTTAACGAAAATTTTTCTTCTAATTATTTTTTAAAATTAAATTGAGTTCGATTGTTTGGATGAAAAAGCCCGAATATTTGCTTCAGTGGACGCTCATAAAAAGTATTTAACTCAATGTAAAAAGTTGCGTTGGCTTACGGGACGTCGATCACATTGTTTTTATTCTTTCAACAATAATAACCGGGAATCTAATAACGGTCATACTTTCTACCCTCGTGTTAAAAATCTTACTAATGTGGAATTTTCGGACGGTGAAAATAAATTATTGGAAAAAGGTTTGAAGTATAATCTACCCACTAAATTAAATCAGAAAATAGTGGAAGGTTTCGCGGAGCGGAGAAGTCTCTTTTTGAATTCACACTTCGAATAAATTTAAAAACTATAATTAAATTAATGTCAAGATTTTTGAGTTCTAACTTTCAGTGGTTGTACCTCATACCTGTTTTGCCAGTTGGTTCGAACTCAATGCTTCTTACCCTCTTATTTTAATTTATATTATATTGATACCCACAATGTTTTTCTAATTTTACGTAATTGTTTTTATTTTCTGTTATTTATTGTTGCACTATTTATGGTAGTTAATAATCGCATTCGCCAATTAGTAATGTCATAGGAAGAAACTGGTGTCTAAGACACAGGCTCAGCCTAGTTTAGACACCAGGGTGTCGTATATATTTAGACTAATCACCCTACATCTCATGTTATAACTATTAACAATGTTACTTTTTGTCAATAAACATTATTATCATTATTATATTATTATTATGTACATATTATGTAAACTCTTAAATGCGCATAAAAATAAAATAGAAAGAAATACAAATACACAAAAAGGAGAGCAAAGGCGAACTTATCCCTAAAAAGGGATCTCTTCCAGCTAACCTAGTTAAGAGAAGACAATTTATTAAGAAGAAGATAGGCAAACAGTTCCAATTACAATTGTTGTTAAGACTGGAAAGTAAGCAATAGATGGGTCGGTATTTCCATGTCGGTATTATTCGGGCCGGTAAAGAGTGTCACCCCTCCCGCCAATTTTAGTTTTTCTTTTGTTACATATATTTTTTTAAAGGAGTCCGTTCTTAGGGACTAGTACCCAAAACCACATATTTAAAACATAAAAACGTCATTCTCGTCATGTCTGACGTGCGGCAGCAACCGGAACGTGACGAGGACGTATACTCGCGCACTGAGCAGCCTGGCTGGTGGTAGGTCCTTGTGCAAGCTCCGCCCGGATAGCTACCACCATTTTGTTTGCTAATCCTGCCGTGAACCAGCAGTGCTTGCACTGCTGTGTTTCGGCGTAAGGAGTAAGACAGCCGGTGAAATTACTGGCACTTGAGGTATCCCATCTTAGGCGTCTAGGTTGGCAACGCATCTGCAATACCCCCGGTTTTGCAGATGTTTATGGGTGGTGCTGATCTCTTACCATCAGGAGACCCACTTGCTCGTTTTCCATCCAGTCGAATAAAAAAAAAAGCAAGATAAACATGACTACTCGCGCACTACGAGCAGCCTGGCTGTTCAGCCAGTGCAGTGCCGTGCGCAGCAAGCTTAAAAACTGAATGGTGTGGCGTTTTATACTTAAAAAATTAAAGCATTTTGTGCATATTATGCGTTTAAGAAAAAAAATCTCATAAAAGTCATAAATGACGCATTCTCATTGAACAATTTAATTTCACATGCAGCAGACAATTATTTTTGATTGGTCCGATTGCCGTTTCAGCACGCCGGGAATAATATTCTGAAATATATTCTAAAAAGTCTCATCATACTATGAATACATATATACAGATACGGTCTGTTACCGTAATGTGTTACATTGTTGTCGTGCTTTGCGAGCCAATAATGAGTCAGCTGTTAAATGTACAAATATAGGCAGTTTTGTGTGTATTGGATTTAGGTTATCTATGGCCATATTTTCAAGCAGTGTCGTGAAAAATACATTTATTCACAACACAACACACAACAATAGTATTAGTAGGTACATTGCAGTTGTGAATCGGATACTGGCTCAGCATAATACTGAAGCAATTTTTCGATTTTCATATTTCGGTTAATCCGTTTATGAACGACAACTCTCCCCTTGCATCCACGGGTTGCCCGCAACTCTTACGCTGTCGTCAATCCACCTAGTGTCTAGTGCCTATCTGCTTTAGGTATAATTATTGTGTTTTATTTATTTTGCTTCTAATTTGTGAACATCAGTTTTTTATCTTGATTATATAGTTTGTTTTTGTGTTTCCACGTTATAATTAACCAGCGATCTCTAAATTACAAAAAGCTCAAATTCACCCTGTCATCGCTTTAAGCCTACGTGAAATTATTACACATAACCTTTGTCATTGGTCGGTGCCGGGTTTCACAGGGTTTTTGTCAGGGTTTGTTTCAGGGTGGGGTCAGTAAGAACTTGAATTTGCGGCCCAAGTTAGAGGTGAAAGTGAAAGCGAAATAAGCCAGGCTCAGTAAAACATTGAAATCCAGTTTTTTTTTTGTTTTCTTCTAATTGGTTTCATTTGATTTATAACATTTATAAAGCATTTTAACCGTTCTCTTTTCTCTCTGCTGTTGCTAGTGTATAAATTTTACAACAATCATGTGATAAAATTACAATACTATTTCTGCATAAAATCAGTAAATATTTTAGTTACTAACTGATCCTCGGTGATCAATATATTTTTCAAAAAAAAAGATTGAAGAATTAACTAAACTTTTACTTACGAAATTGTTTCGATGTTCGAGTATTTTACGAACTAAAAAAAAATCTTTGCTCACCCGCGACCTTATAATCTAAGTTTATACAAAATATACGTGTTCACGCAGTTCCTCCAACTCCACACTACACGGACTGGTTTCGAACTCAACCAGAGCTCATCTTCAGAGCAACACAACCGTACACCATGCTATCAGATGTTAGACTCTCAAACCACAATAAACGTTTTAATTTGTCACTGTAACTTCCTGAGCACCTACCTATATTTTTCTCAAATAATAAAAAACTACCCACAAAATATTAATATATATATTTTTAATTTTTTAGTAACGCCTGATTCAATAAATTATTCAAGTATTTTACAAATAACAATAACACTAACTGCACTATTTTTATGAATACTCACTCTGGGAATTTAAATCCATCACGAGTGTTGTCAAACTATCAAAGATTTCCCTTGTCAAGCAATGCGATTTTTCTATGACTTTTTTTTATGTAGCCTGTAATATGTCCCACTGCTGGGCAAAGGCCTCCCCTTTCTTTCGCCACTCTTCCCTATCATGAGCATGCACCTGCCAATCGAGCTCTATTTTTTATTTTTTATCTCTAAAAAAAAATGTCCGATAGTACTACTTAATTATTTTATAGTTAGTATATAGGTACAGGTTGGTGCTCTTCCACTGTGCGGTTTCATCATCATCATCATCATCATCAGCCTACAGCAGTCCACTGCTGGACATAGGCCTCTTCCATGGCGCGCCACAACTTTCTGTCTTCAGCCCCTCGCATCCATCCGCCGCCAGCGATCCTCTTAAGGTCATCCGTCCACCGTGCCTCAGGACGCCCTACACTACGTTTTCCCGTCCGTGGTCTCCATTTGAGGACTCGTCTGCTCCACCGTTCATCGGTCCTGCGACAGACGTGGCCAACCCAACGCCACTTCAACGAACTAATTCTCTAATCAATAAATAAAATAAATAAATAAATATCACGGGACAATTCACACCAATTGACCTAGTCCCAAAGTAAGCTTAGCAAAGCTTGTGTTATGGGTACTAAGCAACGAATAAATATAATTATGTAGATAGATACATGCTTAAATACATAGTAAACACCCAAGACCCGAGAACAAACATTCGTATTTTTCATACAAATATCTGCCCAGACACGGGATTCGAACCCGGGACCTCAAGCTTCGTAGTCAGGTTCTCTAACCACTAGGCCATCTGGTCGTCTAAAAGCAATGTCAGTGACTTTCGTTCTTTGTCGAATAATGTGATTTCGGATTTTATCCTTCAAAGAAACCCTGAAGAACTGTGCGGTTTAAACGTTCCTATCTACCTCGCACGTGAAAAATATGGAACGGACTCGCTGCTGGGGTTTTCCATCTAGCTATGATTTGGGCACCGTCAAAAGGCGAGTGTATCGCCTATTGCAAGGCCGGCAACGCACCCACAGTTCTAATAATGCTGTAGGTGTCCATGGACGGCGGTGATCACTTACCATCAGTTGACCCGCCTGCTCGTTTGCCATCTGTCCGATGAAAAAAAGTTTCTTGGTTTAATAAACAAGAAAACTCAAAACCTTTCGATGTAATATTCTCCGCCATGCTCCCAGTTTGCCCCTGGGCCATTTTGACGAGGGTTGGACGCGCAACACCCCGCCTGGGGACGCTAAACGAGTACACTACTCAGTATCCTGTTTGTTGACATAATAAAACACAATACTATAAACACGGAAGGTAATTGGAAATGATATTTTTTTAGTTTTTTTGTGGATAACTTATAAACTTAGGCCTAATCACAGTTCTTGTTATACGGTCCACCTAGTTATGTGTATTCACTGCCGTTATTCTTTTTTTGAGTTTCCGGTGGACGTTGTTTAGTATCAAGCACATATCATCATTATAATATCTGTCAGCCAAAATATATTATACCGATTAATCCTGTATTCTTTTGCGACGTCATCAGGCCATAAACTCATATAAGCGTTGATTGCTTTGTTAGTTACGTAACGTTAAGTCTAAGAACTCGCTATAGCGTTCGAGGCATTGGATGAAGTTCTCAAAATGTGTAAACTTGTATGCGATCAAATCAAAGAATTGGATGCCAGTCAGCAAAACTGAACGCATTGTGGTTGCGTTCGACCATCAGTTAAAATTCATCCGACAATAGCCGATTATCTCGTTCGTTTCGTTTCGATTTTCGACAAATTTTGTTAAGTGTGTAAACATCGGACCTACCTCGACTACAGACAAGTGAGTGATTGGTGTATTATATTTTCAATATCTTGATATTCCTCCAATCTAGAGATTATTAAAGTGCCTTAAATCCTGGCTTGCCTACCTTTTAGTTAAACGTTAATAAAAAACATTTATTCAATAGCGGTACAGTCACCCGCATTGATATCTGCCACAATGGAGCGCGCGAAAATATCTGACACGCCCTATACCAGCTCTAGAAATAAAGTCGTATCGGATATTTATGCCCGGTTTGCTGTGTCAGATATTGGTGCTGGCTGGTTACTGTACGTTACTCTCTAGGCAATACCTTATACAAGCATAACATAAGATCATAGCATAAGAGAGAACATTGAGTTTTAACACAAAATAATTATTATTTACGGTGATGCTATGAAACCAATTCGAATCGAGTCAATAATAGTTTGTCTTCTACACGTACACTGTAAGAGCTTTTCAATATTTTTTTCCCCAAGATTTATATTAATTCAAATTTGTACTTTATAATTGTGTCCTTTAAGTTGATGTTAAGTTGTTATCGGAAAAGAGGTTAAGCTGTTTTGAATACATCGATTCCCATTATGATTCATAGGTTGGCCTGAAGCCAGCCGCGTGCGCAGGGATCTTCTAATGACATGTATAATGTATATCAAGAATTTGCGGTTCTGAACAGTTATTATTGGACATACGTTATGTGTATTGAGATGAGTATGCTTGATAAATCGTTGGCCTTACCTACATATATTATGAGTCCAGACATTCCCCATTAAACGCTAAAATGATATTAAAGATAACCGATAAACCATAACTATTATTGATATTTAAGATGATTTAGACGGTTCTCTATCGTTTGCCCCAATTTCATATGCCCGAATGTATCGTTTTCTAGAATTTTCATTTGCCATAAAGTAATTTATTTCTGAAATAGTAATTTCTTCAGAGTTGATATTAAACTAACCTTACCTAACCTACTGTATTCTATATGAAGACATTTAAAAAAATCCTGAAAACAGCACGGTTCTACATATTTTATGGCAAACGTTGGTATGGCAAGAGAAATTCGGGCAAGTAAAGGTAAACGGATTTAGACATTAGTACAAAAAAAAAAACAACATTACGATGTGCCTTTAATTCATATCAGAGCTTATTTCACCTTACTATCACAAAAAACCTTTAGCTTTTAAAATCTCCAACTTTAAGAGCCAAAAGGTACCTCTACATTTGTTCCACAATCAAAGCCACCCGTAAAAGGTTAGTGTATTTGAAATAGTTGGCCTGCAATAACTTATCCATTATCAGCTTTATGGCCTGGTAATAAAACGCTTTCTTCGGCAACAATCGCTTTAGATAAATCATAGAGTTGCTGTGTGAGAGGGCGTCGATGCTTGTATCGATATGTTAGTTTACGCGTGACTTCTTGATTTTACCAAAGTGTCTGTACCTATACTGTATAGTGAGAACCACAAAACATTTATAGAAACGTCAACAGGACTTAAATTTACACGTTTAAAAAAGAAACGCCGATAACTTTTTAGATAGGTACATTCAATTCTCAAAATGGTTTATGTGTGAAGTATTTACTGCATAGAAAATTTCGGATAAAGCTATCTTATGTAGGGCTAAAAGCTGAAATGAATCGATACATTGGGGCGCTTAAGAAGAAAAAACGGAAAATAATCTATTGGTTACACGCGTCGAGTCTGTTACCAAATGTACCACGTCGCCCTCAACCAACCCTTCCGAAAACATTAATCGCATGCATTCGCCAAAATAGTAAATAGCGTGTGGTAACATTTATCGCAACTATCATAACTGGACAGCGTTATGCAATAAGCGATCAAGCGACAGTGAGTTGAAACCGAGAAAATGAGTTTGTAAAATTTTTAATTTAAATCAGTTGCTGTAAGTGCATTTTTTGAGTTAAAAGTACAATTTTTACTGTACAGTTGTAGAAGCGTACGTAATAATTAAAAGTTAAAATAAAATTGCGATATGTATTAAAGTTTTTAAATTATTTACGTTTTTCCGCTTAATTCTTTATAGCACTAAATCTATGATCAGGCTAATTTATTTAGTAATAACGTATTATACGACGGAATTGTCGCTTGATTCTTTAATGCTTTTTGTTTTAGGTGGAATATAAAACAGAATAAGATTATATCCAAATATTTCATTTCATACACTTTTTTAATGTAAGTCAAATAAATACTGTTAAATGTATGATTTGTAAACTTAAAAATCTCCTTCCGACAAATTTTGTGAAAAGCGTCAATATGGCTTGCTTTAAGCCAAAAATATATATACACAGTGATTTTTAATTGGTGGCCAGAAATATGAAAAAGCGATAAAGACGATCATACTGAATAACTTTTGCCAAGGGCCCAATACGAAAATCAGCTATTCCTCTGCAGCGGGGAGTTAGACAAGGAGATGTGATCTCTCCGAAACTGTAGATTGCTGCATTGGAGGATGCTTTTAAGGTTCTGGACTTGAAAGGACGAGGCATCAACATTAATGGCGAGTACTTCACTCACCTTCGGTTCGCCGACGATATTGTAGTCATGGCTGAGACCATGGAGGACCTCAGTATGCTCGCTGACCTCATTTATTTATTTATTTAATGAAATTGCACAGTACATACATGTTACATTAGTACAACCCAGTAAGGGTGTTGCAGTAATATCTAACTGAGTTGGCCTGAAAATGAACATGGACAAGACGAAAGTAATGTCTAATGGACATGTTAATTCGATATTGCGTTTTTAAAATAACGAGAACGGTAAAACCAAAAGAATTATCGACAACTTTTGGGCGCTTCATTCGTTATTGAGATTATAAATGTCTGTTTATTTATTTTGTAAAAGTAACTTTGTTGCATGATTCTTTTCAACATAACGAATGTTTGCTTAGGTTCATACAAATTTTGATGTGTCGCTTGATTTTACCCCTTATAATAAGGCAGTAGAAATCATTTTTGTAACGGAAAATAGTCGAGTACATAGTTCTCATGCTTAAGAATCGACCTGCATTCATAACTTTTTTTCTTCGATTTTGTCGCTTAGGTCGTTATTGCATAACGCAGTCCAACTCACCCCGTCTCCTCATACAGCACACCTCAAAACCTTGTCTTTTAAAAAAAAACTTCAATGTCGATATTAGATTTTATCTGGTAAATATGAGGTCAAGACCTCAAAAAAGATAAATACCTGTTTGAAAAAAAAAATTGAATCGTTATCAAATGTTGCCTACGTTTGCCGACATTTGGGCAACACTAGCATTCGCCGTGTGCGGTGCATTGGAAAATATTTTACTTGTTATTGGTAAAGTTAGAGCGAGCGTTTAGTTCTCTGTTTCAGTTCGGAATACCGAACGGTTAAACGTTACAGCACTTCCCAGCATTCGATTAAATAAAAAGTTTGAATCGTTACTTTTTGTTGGAAACGTTTGAAACATGGTTAGCTTTGACTTTTGACGGACACATTTGAATTTCGCCATGAGTGTTTCCTTGAAAACATCCTGAGTAAACCTGCATATCTATGGCTGTGAAGCGTTCCAATGGTGTGTGCGAATTTCTTAATCAAGCCCTCTTAATCAGAGAGAAAACCTGAATCCGATAATATAAAGCGACGTTTATGCAAGAGATGGATAACGATGGTGGAGATGGATCAATTACTAGAGTCTGTCCACCTTTAAATTACGTTAGATATTAAATGAGTAGACCAAGCTGCCACCACTTCTTTTGCAACTGTCACATGTATAACGCAGAAAGCGTGAGCATGGTGTTTTTTAATTACGAAAAGTATTATGACTACTACAAGTATGAACAGTCCTTTAATTATTATTATTGTGTGGTTTAAAAGGTAATAAAATACATCAACCTCCGAAAAAACTCTGAACCTTCTAGTTATCTACACGGTCTTTTTAAATAAATCAGGAATATTTCTGCAGACGGTAAGGTTAGTTTGATTGGGCACTGCTACAAAACTTGTTGATTATTTTTTAACTGTAGTTAACGTAATGTTGCCATGAGTTCATCGAAACTCAAAGTGTACCGTGTCAAAGGCGTGACTCATTGAGAAACAAATATACCGATGCAAAACTTTCACAGTAGTCCCCAAAAAGAAAAGATTAATATACGTCTTTCGTTCACTGTAAAGTTTATCACTCATTTAGTTTACTAGTTCAATTAAGTTTAATAGCTCAACAATCCATCTACCAATCCTGCTTCAGTTGATAAGAGAAGAGGTTTAACGTTTCAGTCGTACGAGTTTCTTTCACGGAACTACTAAACCGATTGATGTACGGATTGAAATTCACTAAATCTTATAAACCTTTGAATTACGCGCGTCATGGCGTTATGACTTTTTTATATTTGAAATATAAATTATAATTATTGTGATAATACAAAAACAAAAATAAGCAGGTTAACGATAAGATTCAAGAACTGATCTACTGAAGTATACTTCCGTATCAGAATCTGAACTGAACTACTGAACGATAGAGTGATAGGATAGCTGAGCAGCTGATACATTTGAGTCACTCATTCATAAACTACTCATATCTATTTCACAGGGTTGTTCAGTTAAACTAACCAAACCATCCGCTGAACGATACCGGATGAATTCTATAACGTACACTCTAATGATCACTTAAATATAAGCTGTTTTAAAGAATTAATTCAAACCAACCCCATTTTATACCACGTTAATACAATCCGGACTATGTTAAAACATACCTAACGAAACTAATAATGAAGCGTGAAGTTTAAGCAATACAGTTCGGAGAATATCGGGCGTCATCGGGAAGAGTCGGACGGGCTCGGTAACAAAACGAAGACTCGTCAAGCTAACGACCCAAGGAACCGAGGCTATCCATTATCGAGACGACTAGCATACTTCCAAGAAGACTTCGAGGTAGTTTGGGGGCCGAAGTTTTGGTCAGTTTTCGAAAGTCAAAACTTCAAAGTCATAAAAAGTAACCTCTATCCTTTTTTACCCTGAATATCAAATTGACAGAACATAAGCATTTGAAAATCATAAAGTCAGTTTAAACAGTGACATGGTTTTGGATCTTTCATCCACCATTACCTCTCATATTTCGTTTTCTAGAATTTTCTTACCGTACAACGGCAAAAACTACTAGACACTGGCAAAATTGTCCTCCGATGGACAGAGCCATATTTTTTTAAAGAAACAACAACAACAGGGACATGCTTAGGCGACACTTTAATTTTAATCTTTATATTGCCGCGTATCTGTATTTAACGACACTACATTTAGGGCGAATCAATTATTTTGTTGTGGAGGTGTATAATTAAGTATACAAAGAAACCACCCAAATTGAATATTACCTACATACAGACGTAGTGCACGTAGACTGTAGGATTTTTATCGTCGTCCGTAATCTATTTGTGTTTAGCATTTAGCAAAAAATAAAACTTCAAAACACGATATCAACCATGCTAGCCTTTCGCGCCATATTTCGCATTTTCTTCTTGTTTAACTTCTACAATCCGCCAGTTTTATGCCAGATGCTTTTAATCTAATTTTAGAACAATTCTTGTGTAAGTAACGCTGGGAGTTTTCAGAAACTTTCCAGTCTCCAGATATTGCTTCTTGAAGTTGTGGTTAGAAATGACGTCACTAGCTCTAAATGTGACAGATTATAATCCCACCAAAACATTCTGTAAAAAACTAGTCAAGTCTCGATGGAGCTGCTTGTTTATCTCTAAAAAGTAATGAAATCTAGACAAAGTCGTGCCTAGTCTAAGGTTCCTTACTGCGATTTCTCTATTATTATAGTTAATGTTGTGTGAATTGGCCGTTGACTTGTACCCACTCACGTATAAAGAATGTTTGAGTCTTAAGTCTTATCCAGTAAATGTTGAGACTCAATACGCGGACAATATAAACATTCTTTATACGTTAGTGGGTACAAGTCAACGGCCAAGTCACACAACATTAACTATAATAATGGGTTTTGTACCCTTGAAAAAAATTTTCTAGGTACGTACTAGCTCGAAGTCGGTGACTCAGTACGACCCAGCAGGAGGGATTGAATGAAAGCCATAGTATGTAAAAGAGGTAGACGATAATTGTCCCACTCTTGCTGGGTCGTGCTGAGTCACCGACTTCGAGCTAGTACGTACCTAGAAAAATATTTTCAATTCGAAAGAATCATTAAGCTTCTACTTAGTCGCTTATCTAGGTATATTAATCATGATCGTTTATAGACGAGCGAGCATTACTTAGCTTTGATGAGTTCCATTGGTCATCACGGTCTTCTTCATCAGGTCCAGGTTACAAAATGATACTTTCTGAATGTAAATGCTCATTTTAATGCTAAAAATGCCAAAATCGCCATAGGTGTGCCTATAAAATTTGAGGTTTGCCCTCGATTTCCCTAGGATCCCATCATTAGATCTTGACTTGGTGACAATGGGACCGCCTCAGAAGAATACCCTTTCGATTAAAAAAATAATTTTGAAAATCGGTCCACAATTGACTGAGTGAATTGATCGGTGTACATACATAAAAAAAAAATACAAACATCCGAACATAGAATCTCCTCCTTTTTTGAAGTCGCTTAAAAACACGTATCAACCTAGATTAAAAAAAAATTAAAGATGAAAATTAAAAATTGTTTATCATAAGGTAGTTTGACAATGAATGAAGGTTGAGGCCCTATCTAGTAAGTGTGAAACACAATTAAACAGTAGAGAAGACGTTATACTAATTATGAAACTACAAGTATTCCTGAAAGTTACGGTTATCACGTACCCGTACTTCGGTAGAGATGCATAAATGATTCATGAATCCCAAAGATATATCGCTCGGCACTTGCATAATACGAGCGAGCACCACGAATGTGAATAGTGTTCTCGTCGTCTACACTAGGCCAAGCACTAGGCCAAGTATAATTTAAGTTTCCCGTAGAATTTTATTGTTTTATCAACTACCTACTGCTTGGAAATGGTAATAATATCATAACATAACTAGAACTTAGAAAATTATAAGCATTTCCTTAATTTTTATTTCTAAGTCCAGTATCTTATGAACAGCTGGATTCTTAGGTAAAGATTATTTTATTGAGATAGCTTTTTTTCAAAAAAATATCAACCTGATCAGATTTTTCTATCTGGGTTCCCAAAAGGAAGGAAAATAAATCACCCCTCTTTTTTCGACGTGTGATTTATATATTTTTACTTATGCAGAAAAGTTAATATTTTTTGATTAACAATATATTATAGTTACAATACAAATTGAGAATGTTCAATTATTTTTATCAGCTGATCATGATGATGACGGAACACACTACAAACAAAATTACCTATAGAACAAAGTTCCGTGTGTGCTCGCGGCAAACAAACTGACCGTTTATTTGTCTGGATCGTGCGTAGCGCTGCAAATCTGGGGGCACGGTAATGCCCCCGCCAAGTCGAGCGCGCAGCAAACACTGCCGTACCATCCTTTACTGGAACCATTTCGCCGAATTTTCAGGCTCCTATCTGAGAACCTCTGGATAAGACCAGAACGCAGAAATTTTCGTCATCCAGTAAGCTATAATCACATACTTAAAATCAAAAATTTCAAATCTGTAGGTCATTTAGTTCCGAAGTAAAGCGAAAGCAAAGTTTCGCATTTATGACACTCACTCACTCACTCACTCATGATCATCAAATAGAACTAGTACTTCCCATAAACTCAGAGAGCTGAAATTCGGTACAGAGTTAGGGTTTAATGGCCACTTAAAGGGAAGACTATAAAAACTAGGATAATTGAAGATCTTGGAGTACATGGTGTGCCTGATTAGAAAACACAAGAGTTCAACCAAACTATTAGAGATCGACATACCGCCTTTACAAAAAATATTCAACTTGGTGGGCCGCTTCATTTGATAATAAGTAATAAGCCCACGTTTCTACAAAAAGAAGTGAAATCTCACCAAAAACATTCTGTAAATTAAAAGGAATTTTAGTTTATAATTTTTTTACACCATTAGGGTTATAACTTTTTTCGAAATTTTTATGGGACCTACTTCGAGGTATACCCTATCCAATAAAATAAGAATTATCAAAATATAGGACTACTCAGTAAAAAGTTATGCGTGATCATACATAAAAAAAAATATACACGTCGACTTGAGAACCTCCTCCGCTTTATTTCGTTGGTAAAAAATATGTTTTTGACTTTCATATCATATCATAATTTATTTTCACGCTCGGGACTTTTATCACTCCTTACAAACGAGTTTTATAAACCTCGACTTTTCAGCCACATTCAAGACCTCACTGTACACACACTCGGGTTATCTATCAATTTTCCACTCACAAACAGGGTTTTTATCAATATTCCACTCCAAGTCTACTGGAGTCTTTCTCAAGTACAACCTAGGGAGTATAAATTTGTAATTGTATTGCAAAACGAAATAATTAGTAAAAATATCAACGAACTAAAAGAATTACTTTGTTCATCCGCGACCTCACGATAGCTATGTCTAAACAAAAAATGTGTGTTCGTACAGCTTCTCCACCTTCTCACTGTAAGAACACACCACAAACCCAACTATCACCCTCCTCGTAGTACCACCAACTTGTTCCACCAGTGGGTCGAGAAGGAATATCTTTCCTTGTGGTACCACTGAATAATAATTGTTGATCACCACACTACAATGACGCATTTCGAACTCAACCAGAGTTCATCCTCAGAGCAATACAACCGTTAAAAGATCAAATTAGGTAACTGAAATGCTTTGCTAGAAACAGCGAAAGCGTCCGCTAATTAAATAACGTGCCAAACAGCGCTCAGGACGTTAAATTTATCTGAAAGTTGCTCCCATCGTCAAATAAAGCCGTTAATGTTCAAACCAACGAGCGAGATGAGCGTGTATTTTGATGATACCTTATAATATAATTATTATTTTAGTTACATGAGCCGAAAGCACGGATATAGAGAGTTATAAATTTGCTCTCAAGTTTCATATTTATCTCAATAGAGGTAGTAATTGTATCTGTTGTGTGCCACAGTTTGAGTTGGGGACAATCTCAGATGGAATGGAAGGTTCCTTTAGTTTTAACACAGATTATAGTTTTTTACGCGAATTTGACACAACACCCACCACCAATTCTGACTCGATGTTGGAATCACAGTGGCAGCTGCAACACATCCAGATGTATAAAATATTGCGTAGATTTTAGAGATATGATCTCCAAAATGCTGACCCACAAGGTACTGTTCTAATTCCAACTCTATTCATTCTGCATTCGTTTCAATAACATCTTAAAAATAAGAAATAGCCACTTTCATTACATAATTAAGTGTCATTTCTGGTCATACACCGTAAATCGAACACGCAAACATTTCACGGAATCACGTAACGAACGTCGGAACACACTTGTATATTTTAAATAGAGGGTTAATAAATAATAATCAATTTAAACTCAATATTTACCTCACAGGAAGCATTTTTACAGGTTAAAAAAAATGTTTTCATGGCATATTCTAATAATTTAGTAACAAAGTCAAAAGATTTAGTAACATAGTAGTGTCACTGAGTTTTTAGATCACTAGGTCGAATATTATGCTTCTAGAAGGATTAATGGGCTCTTATATGCGTAGAGCGTTTCTCATTCAGCATATTTTCTTCCTTTACGACTTGCAACACAGTTGCTGCGTAAGTTGCTTTAATAGTAATAGGCAAGTGATTAAGCAGCGCTACTGCCACAGTAACATGAAGGTGTGTTACTGTTGCAGCGTTTCTAAGCCAGCCAGTAAGGAAGCACACCGAAAGCAACATTGAATTTCAAAGTAAATTGAGCTCTGTCATGCCTTTTCCAGTAATCCAACTAACTTGACGTCTCCATAGATATGAGCATCGTTTAATCCCTCGCGACAGTAGCCGCTCCACGCCGGTAATGATTACCGTAAAATTAAATCCACCTAATTGCCTCAGACGACATTTGTCAAGCAGACAACAATAAGTGTTGGCGTTAGCTATAGCGACTTAGGAGTTCGGAGCGAGTTGTGTTCTCTTATTACAAGTAAATGATCTTGACAGGTAAATGAAATTTGATAGATGTTACTTTGGAGGATCGATTTCGTCTAATATTTTTTCCAAGGTTTATACTTGGCATAATTACCAGCGACTCAAAAGGACCAGGCATCGTATGCTGTAGAGTTGTTTTGTTGGCAGTTTTACGCTGGTTAGTGAAATAATTCTGATAGATAAACTGCAAAAGATCATACAGAACCGGATTCAATACGGCCGAGTCAATATTGTAATAACAAGAACATTAAGTCAATTTAGTAAAATTAAATCATAACTTCTTATTTATTTTTCCAATTTAAAACCGCAATTATAATTCTGGAGCTTACCCTTTGTCGCGGCCGGCGAAAAGTAAGCGTTCCTTTGAAGTACAAATTGTCGCGCGTTTGAGACGGGACTAAAATAAGCCAAAATGAAAAATGCCTTCTAAAAAAATATCGTTTCTAAATAAAATAACCTGTCTGCGTAGCTCACGGGTTTGAGGGGCAGCGACTGACGAGTATTTCTGTAAAAATGTTGAAGATTTACCTTTTTCATCCTTCATGTATAAAAGCTAAGGTCGTTTTTACGCACTAAGAGAAAATATAGTTTGGAGAAAAAACTACATTATATTGACAGTAAGTATTGATACATGTTCAACACGGAATGATATGGGACTAAACAACTAAATAATGTTTAGTAATATTACACGAGATCTGTTTGTTTTCTATCAAACGCTACATTATAAGTATTTGGAATATTATAAGAGTAGTTATATAATTGGGTTTATAAAGTCGAGTAAGTATCGTGATTAAACATGAGCTTATCTATAGAATAAGGTACGATATTAGGTATAAGATCTAATTATATAGGTAATATTTTGAATATAAATCAAAAATAAATTAAAAATAAGACTGGTTTATGAAATACCTAATGTACGAAATAATTTGACTGAGGGCACAGGTGTAATAAAAGGACAGGTGTAATGAAATTGGCGAAAATCTGGCCTTTTGTGGGATGTCATTTTGTGACTTATTCCGTTAATAATACTGTAAGATTCATCGTTACTAATAAATAATACGAATTTAATTTAATTTGAGTTTATGCCAATAACAGCCAAGTTGTATGAAATCTCACAAAAGGCCAGTTTACTCCAGGCTTATTTAGCTGTTTATGAGATTTTACTACTTTCTATATGTAATCATCCCTAAAAGAGACTGCTCGTTTTTATAACATGTTTTGTCGGGGTAATACTCTTTCTACACGGTGACATACTAAAATCAACCAATATGTTACCGCTTGGACGATTTGTCGTATAATATAAAAACAGTGTGTTGAGACCATCCCTATGAAACAAACCGATGACTGGAGGTTTTAGTATCTGTCACGCGGGACCTCGCAATTGCATTTACTGTTTCTTTATACCATCATCTCTGTTCGAAAGAAAGACGCATGGTAAATGCGATTGTGAGCAACCATGCGCAGAGGTTATATTTTATTGTCCGACACGCTCGAATTAATAATCGAATTGGCCATGTCTTTCTGTTAAACGATAATTGACGAGAATACGAGTAAAAGAGACGGTAAATGCGTTTGCAAGCCGCCGCGCGATAGACAATATCGCTATGGCTAAAGTACCGTGCCTTGGCGATCGTTCGCTGTGGTGCTTTTTGATGGGCCCAACAGTAGTTTTATTTTTCAGCTAATGACAATAACTTCGATAATATGGAATTAAAATACTTCCAAATAAAATCTTATACTAAAAACGAATAGTCTAGCGTTTGACATGAGTAATCAATGACCTGACTGACTGACCAACTCATCAACGCCCGCTTCAAACTCTTTCCCCTGAAAGCTGTATTTGCATTTATTTTCTGTGCTGTGGTCAAAGAACAAAAAAACGTTTTTCAAAATAACCACGAAAAATCCTGACAAAAACTTGTAAAAGACATTCTGGTAATAGCAACGTTAGTTTATCTTAACTATCTAAACAAAAAAAGCAACGCCGGTTGCCTAGCGACGCTAATCGCGTTGCCCGACCCTAGTAACGAGCCCGGTTAACGGATTACCCTAAGACTAACTGCATTAAATAGCCGCTTAGATTTCACTCCGGACTCCGCGAGGATGAGAATGCAGATTTATTTCATTAGTTTTGCATCGACTTGAAAGATAATATTATGTAGTTTGGATGACAATGCAAGTACAAGATAAATAATATTTAAGATTGGTTTAAAAATTAATAACGTAACATAAATATTTTTAAAATTCCAGCGAAATAAAAATCCATTTAAGAATATAAAATAATATTAATTTACTTTACATAATATATTAATATTATAAAATATATATTTTAGGTGTCCAAGGGCGGCAGTAATTGCTTCCCATCGGGTGACTCGCATGCTCGTTCGTTTCCCCCCTCTTCTATATAAAAAAAAACAATGGTTGCATGGACCTATCTGTAATACACATGTCATGTGACTGCACATTAGGCTCTATTTATAAAATAAATTTTAACATGTTTTAAATTAAATGAAACTATTTAATTTTATTTAATTTCAATAAATATAACAACTTTGAACAAGACATCAACTCACCAGTTATTATAAATTATCTTTAAAACATCGCTTTATCATGCATTGTCCAGCAAAGGTAGTATCAACAATGACTCGTGATAACTTGCAGGTGATACTACACATAACTGTGAATAATTATCATGGCGGATCCTTTCATTCTATGGAAAATATGCTCAATTTTTCTTTGTCAAAGATATCTTCGGTGTACGGTTTTATTACCTACACAGATATTGTTTTGATCCATCCGACTAATCCTACTAATATTTATTACAAATACGAAAAAATATATGTTTGTGTAGGTAGTGTGTTACTCCTTCAGGCTAAAACAAACGAATTGGGATGAAATTTGGTACGTAGATGGTTGGATGTCTGAATAACACATAGCTTATTTTGTATCTCAATAATATTCCCACGCTATCGGGATAAAATTCTTCGCGTGTTTCACAAAATTGGTTACGTTTTGCATGTAGCTATACATTTTGCGTTTTATGCATTTAGCTCCTAAGACGAATTTAGAATATATACACGAAAAGTTAGTGAAATCCCGAAATTTCAATTTAACTGCCGGAACTAATGCATTACGCGTGGGAAGCCACGGGTATAGTCTAGTCCTTAATAAATTTCGTATCTGTATGCTATTAATGTTACGCTATTACCAGTAACTAACCAAAACAATGTCCTACTGTCTACTTCCTCAGGTCAAGGCATGAGGTATTATTATAAGCATTGTGCAGGCGGCATTGTTCGCAGGAACGTGTCCGTGATCAACGGTATCAGCCCGTGACGTTGTGCAAACCTAGGGCCGAGTTCACATTTTTACATAAGTCATAATAATAAGTATAACAAAGGTATCTCTAGTACTAAAATTAATATATCTGGACCAGTTGATGTTCCGAATTCCTTAAAATCGTGAGTAGAAAGGTTTAATTTTGTAATTTTATTCAAATAACTATGTAGGTATTCACTCTTAGGTAGCTGTTGCATTCTACTCAGTCTACGAAGAATTCACTTATCTATGACTATCACCTAGGAACTAATGTAAATGTCACTTTCTGGAATAAAATCTATCCCATGATCTTCTCAGAGTCTCAAACTATGACACAGACACAGACCGAATTAAGTAGCAAGGACTATTGGAGTCAATCATTATAATCAATAATCAATAAGTAATAAAAGAAAATGATATTAGCAGCTCATTAATTTGAATTAGCAAGTTTAATCAAACACAGTTCCTTACTAGATATCATTTAAAAAATATCTATACTCCCCTCTCGAAGCGAGTACCTATCTACTTAACCAAACCCAAGTATCCATTCTCTACGTGTCAATATCGGAGCACGTCTCTATTACCAATCACGGTACGTGAATCCGATACGCAGTGCATCAGAAACGTGCTTTTGTGGGACTGGTGTACCGAACACAAATTATGACGGGTGACAGTGATACAACTTGCGGAAATGCTAGTAGTGTAAACAGAGCTTAAAGGAGATTGTGCATGCCCCTAGACTTGAAACTGGTTGGAATGCAAGTATGTTTGTACACTAGAGGGTTGTAGTTCGGCTAATTATTTTAGTTATGATGAGGTGTGTGAACTGTTCGAGTTAAAACAGTGTTGCCACATCAGATTTTTTTTTTACTCTAACGCTACGCGAAATTACCCTAAACTTGGCACTTTTTTACCCTAAAATTTTTAATATAAAAAAAGCAAATAAATGCGATTTATTAATAAACTAATACCTAAACTACTACACAGTTTCGAAATATTCTTGGATTGCATCCATTAGTCTTGTTTTCTATGTCATCTGCAGTATTTTTTTTTAAATCGTACAGTTTATTCAAAACCTTTTACCCTAAATAATTTTCTACGCCAAAAAATACCCTAAACGCGTAAAAATACCTAAAATTTAGGGTAAAATACCCTAAGGTGGGAACACCGAGTTAAAAGCAGGCGAGGCACGAGAGAGAGACGAGCACAACACGTGAACTTTGAAAGATATTCAATACAATACAATAAGTCTTTATTGACTACCAACACATAGTAAGCAGTCAGAAAACACAGGTATTTAGAGATTCACGAGACATACGTAAGAGTATAATAATTTAAGTAATTTTGAACATGAAACTACCGTGAGACTCACTCATATTAATAATGTGGGGCTAAACTCGATTTAAGACGTGAGTTATCCGGGTCAATATATTTAATTTAAGTAATGTTTAAACTTTGAAATCATTAACCAAGTATTTGCCAAGATCAGCATCATTAAACTAATCCATCGTCCATTCATCCGTAAATGCATCTATAAGCCATCTGAAACTACCTCATATAGGCTTTGTCAAACGCAAGCCTATAACACCAAGTGTTTTACGGTCGATTTTGACTCTTATTTTCTTTCTTTTCAGATATGACCGTGTTCAGTGCTGTGTGTGTCTAGTGTCAGTGTAGTGTGGGCAGACAGTCATGTCAGGATGAAGCTGTGGAAGAGCCTTAAGATCTCGATAGGCAGCCGAGGTGATCCTAAGGCGTATTCTCAGGAATTGCCACAGTGGGGCCCTCAGGGATATGAGCTAGACGGTAAGTGTGCGAAATTGATTGATAAATATTTAAATGAAAAATACACAAATATATTTGGCTACTCAGTATCCCTGTAGGCAAATTTGAAGTCTTGACTCAGTAGTAATTATATGCCTTTATTGAAAAGTTCAAAACTGTTTAGGGATAGAAAATATCCCTAGGCACTTTTGATGAGTGTATCAATAGGACAATTGATAATAACTAACTTAACTACAAAATACGCCAACTTGTGGTATGAGCACTAGGGCAACGAATAAACTATTTCAATTGCCTTTCTACATTTCACGTTTGTCATTCATATTTGTTTCCTTTTTTGTGCAATAAATAGTTTAGGTACATACGTACATTTATCGATATAACTTTGATAGTTATATCGATAAATACAAAATGAAATTCATGTTAAACGTACCAAAGTCGAGAACAAATATTGTGTTATTCATACAAATATTTACCCGATCGAGATACGAACTAATTCAAGACAGGTTTTCTAACCACTTGGCTATCCAGTTGTCTCGTTCCGTAGTCAGACATATTCACCTAAATTTGTTGGAGCAAATAGAAAGAATTTACTGAACATTGTTAGGAAAAGTTTCTGCTCTTCTTTAGAGTTACCATTACGAGACTATCTCGCAGAGAAGCATGAAAATTACGGCAAGATCAGATAGAGAATTTCATCAAGGCATTAAATAAATAAAGACAAATGATAAACGAAAAAGCCAGTTTAATAATTAGGCTAGTCTAGACTAAGCTCTAAAATTAGATTTAGAGCCTTAGAACAAAGTTAAATTTATGTTCTTAACTAGAATACTTAGTTTTCATTTGAAACAGTTGTATTTAACGGCAATGAGCGCCATTATGCTCCAGTTGCTATATATTAAACTTAAAGCCCTATTAGATATAGCAAAGGGTCTTATAAGCCGGCGAGATTCTCTCCATGCAACGTTACGTTACCCTGTCTCTTTACTTCTGGGCCACTTAACACCAATTTAAACGTGGCCTCGTGAAACATGCCTGCGCATTGTATGAATCTGAAATTATATTTTTATCGTCCTCCAAGCGACTTACAGTGTTAAAGTGAGATACAGTATCTCGATTTTATCAGTATTTTTCTATAATAGCAGTTACTTATACGATCGCGAATAAAAGCAAAGTTAAGGAATATTTTCTTTTTGATCAAAAATGTAACAGCTGAAACTCTTCTGGAACATTGGTGTAGTGTAATCGCGCTGTGTTTTGCAGAAGGATATGATAAAACAGTGCAAGTATATGGATTCTTTTCTTCATTTAACGCACAAGCATTGCTATTTTAAGCTTTAACCATGAATTATTCTCGATGTAGCTTGGTAAAAACAACCGACGGTTCATGTACCTACCAAATTTTTCTCCAAGGCATATTACATGATATCATAAGTTCACATTCATAATCATAACATAACGTAAAGAACGTTAAAGTCTCATTAGATTCCATGGCCCGCTGATTATTTTAGGAATCACGTCTTCTATTACCCATTCAAGTTTACTACGGCCCTTAAATATGACATTCACAATAAAAGCGAAGTAGGTAATCATCGTTATCGAGAATTCCCGAATCTCGGCCCTCATTTTTGAGCTAATTTTGAATTTTGTTTCTCGAAAACATTTCCTAAGGATCCAATATACTTGGTATTGCTCTTTTGCCCCGGCTACGACTGAGATTGCAATGATTTGGCAATTTTGCTCAAGATTGTTGCTTTTGAATATTCTCTTTCGAGCGGACTCTTTTTTGTATTTTCGAAGTTTATTTTTATTACTTTTCGCCTGACAATTCAGCTTATCTCGGTTTCTTTGTTTTTTGGTGGCCTTGTAGGATTGGATCACGTTTTTGTTTTAAAATAACATAAAAAACAATAGTTTCTGGTTCCATTTACTTTCTAAATTATTTCATGAATTACAATAAAGGCTAGAGCGTAGTCTAAGCGTATTGAAATAAAATATGGCGTAGTGAAATAATAAAATCGATAACCGTGTTCATACTCGTAATGCATACGAATGAAAACAAAACTTAAATTTTAGTAATACCTCAACTAATGTTGCAGTACGGTATTTTAAAATTCAAAAATACGTTTCCGCAATCAGATGTGACATAAAAATTGTACCCTGAAATGAAGTTGCAGCTGCCAAACAAACATAAAACATGTTTAAAAGTTTTACACCCTTTTCATGTTTTCTACCAGCAAAAACGAATTTCAAAACGACAAAACCAAAAAAATAACGAGCTTTTAACACTTCCTCTAATCCTTCATCCTTAAATTTTTAATTCATGAAAAACGCTTCTCGCTGACATTTCACCCCGGCCTTGCTCAGTATTTTATGTTACTGCCCTGTAAAAAGGTTCCATGACAAAAACAAATTCGTCCTTTGTCCCCTGCTTTTGTCGACTGTCCTTGTCTCTTTCAATGATTAGGTCAAAGAATCTTAATTAACAGAATTATAAAGAGGACATTTTTGTCGTAAATTCCTATTTTAATTATTGGGAAACGAAAGCTGACAAGGCTAGGTACGTGAAACCTTTTTCATTTTTTATTTTTTGTACTAATTTATATTTTTTTTTTTACATAAGACTGACCGTGACTGACCCCTATCTCACCTGATGTTAAGTGCAGATGAGGCCAAAGGTGTCTCACTGGTTCAATAACAGCGTTCAGTAACAGACTCTAGCCTTGAAGAACCCTAGATAGCATTTATCCGGA
>NC_133483.1:10286071-10299822 GCF_025370935.1 Choristoneura fumiferana | reverse complement strand
TAATTAAAAAGATAGTTTTTTTGTATAACTGAAAGATAGGTAGATTTGCTACAAGAAAGTAGGGAGAAGGATAGCGACTAGATTTATGATTCCATTCGAGACTCACTGCGAAGACTAGAAACATTGAATAGGTACAACAGATAGTAAAAAAAAGTACAATCAATTTGAATTATGACCCACCTTCACATTTCCCATTGGCTGACTGAAAATTACTCTATTTACGTGAAGATGCCATGGCGTAACTTTCCCTGCATTATGCCCAATATTGGCTAGATTTTATAAATCAAAGAAAGGCGGGTCAAAACCAAATTGTTCGAGTAAACAAAGATAATATTGACATTTTGTAATTAAATAGTTAGGTGATAGAATATAGATACATTATTAAAAAATGTGTTTAATATCAAAGTGATGACGTTGATTCAGGCGTTGCTTTGGGAACCATATCATTGAAATACAACCTTTTGCCTTTTTTTACTCTAAAGTCTACTGTCACTGCGGCGAGTTATTTAAAATAAAGTTAAAATATTTTGCAAAAACAGGGTTTGTTTTGTCAACCCGACTGCCCAAAGGAGGGTTATGTATAAATATGGAAGAAATGGCAAATAAGCAAATGGGCCACCACAACAACCACCTAACCAGCATAATAGTAATAGTAAGCAAAACCCCGACATTTTAAAGTACTTATTGAATTTTAATTTTGTAGTAAACGGTTAAACTTATTATTTATTTTATTAATTGTACATTACATGTTGCTAGATTAATTCATTAAAGCCGGTAACAGTCCCGTTTGATAAATACAACAACTGATTAAATGTTAAGTTAACCCTGCTAGATGAGCGTCTTTTTCTAATACATAAAGTTCTCGGGTCAAAAATGTTTGTAATCAAACTCCTTCGAAACGGCTTGACCCGTGACCGATTTTAACGTTTTTTTTTGTGTATCTGAAAACGTAAACTATTTTTCATACTTTTACGTGGACGCAGTTGCGGGCAACAGCTAGTAATAATATATTAGTAATTTGTGTCACAAGGGAGCAAAATGATGTATTTATGGCGAGGGCGGTATATTGCATCCAGAATGTAGCGAAGGATTCTACAATAGAATCCTGAGCGTAATGAGGGATTCAAATGTTAACGCCCAAGATGAAAATAATTTTGCTTCCGAGTGACTTGTACAATTTTTAACACCAAGTATGACGAAAATTGGAATAAAAATATTCTAAATATAATTAAAGAGCAACCAGCATAGAAAAGGGCGTGGTTTTACAATTATCAACTTCAAAAAATTGCATTTGCAAAGAAACACTTAGAAAAGTTGCACTTTGCCTCTCGCCAGGGAGGAAAAGTTACTTTTCTGAATGAGAGGTGTGAAAAATATTTTGCGATTGATACATACATCTATCATGTGATATAACTATAACAATGTACTTATATCAAATGGCAGATTTTTAAGTACAAACTGTCAATTTAATTTCCTAATTTCATCGTAATCTAGACATACGATATAACTTCTCTGAATGTATTCATAATCAAATCTCATCAGAAAGTCTCACCAAAAAAAGTAAAATACTTGCATACTGGCTTTCTTTCATATTATAATAAATGCCTATATGTAGGAATCAATGACAATGTCTTGGCAGATTTTATAAGATATTATGTATACCTACTTACTTCAGATTATGTACCACATAGTGTAATACATTTGAGTACAAAATTTTATTTCCAATGCTTTTAAATGCACCAGAAAATTGTATCAACTTATATAAAATAAGTTTTATTTAAGGAAATGTATCACAAACGTAAGTATTGAAAAGGTGCCCTCTTCTTGTACAGTATCACGGAATTGTTGTATGTTCAATGTTGGAAAATGTATGTGATAGAATTCAATGTAAATTGTATTTGTAACATTTCAAAATTACTTTTCAAACCACGTAATATGTTAGGCATGATATTTAACATGTACTCAAGACTTGTAAAGTGTAAAATAAGATAAACTAGAGTAAAAAAGCCGTAAAGAAATAAAAATTCACAAATTAATCTTTAAATATAGCAGAGAAACATAATATTGATTTTAAATAATAATCTAATTAATTACCACAAATGCACTGCCAATGCAATTATTAATATAAAACTGGTTTTTAAATGGTGGGTGTAAAAATCTAATCATCCCACTAGTAAAAAACTGTCATGCAGGAGACTACAAGATAATTCTTTCATTTATTAAGGATCTCAGATTTTTATTGCCACACTTGTGACAATTTTACAAGTTTCAAATTAAAGTTTTATATAAGAAAAGAAAATGAATTTACACAAGCATGGCTACATTAACGCGTATAGCTACGGTTCACAACAAAGCAGAAAATGTGAAAGTGTTGTTGACAAAAAACAACTATTGTTGCGAGAGTTAGATGGATAGCCATGTTTTTTCCGGTGACGCAAAAGAGTAGACATTAGAAACGAAAAACGAATTAGGTAATCGCAATATTTGCTGTTCTAGAGTTTTGCCTTTCAACTTTGACAGTAAGGAACTTGTAAAATTGTCCTGTGTATCTATAACTTGCCTTGACATAAAATGAATGTTGTAATTGTAAAAAGTGAGCGCCTGGTGTGTCGGATTAGAATGCCTTAACGAATTGCCATTTGTGATGAGTGTAAATTATGAATGTAATTATGTATGTAACTATTATATTATAATAATTGAATCAATGTAGTAATGTTGAGACAGAGAATAAACAAATAAAAAAACTACTTGTATAAATTATGAATTTTATTTAAATGCAGTCTTTTGCAGTCCCACCACAGCTTTTATTTAGTGTTACTATTTGGTTGTGAAAAAGTAAAATTTATGCAGATGCATGAAATAATTAAATGATTAGACACAGAAAATATGACAGTATAAATATTATTTTGGTTTATAACATTAAATTAGGACAAAATAAATATCACAACATTAATTCATCAGGAGTCGTCAAATGTCATCCTTCCCACTCCATGTTGCTTTATGTATCTTCTATATTGTTTGTATTTTTATTTTCTGCTAAAGCTTTCTTTGCTTCCTCATCCTTTAGAGTCTTCCAGGCCACAAAGTTGTCTTTGATCCACAACTCTTCATCCAAAAACTCCTCCCGTTCCTTATCTTCTAAAGAGTCAAACTGATGCTGTCCCAATTTCATGAACTTTCTAATTAAATACAGTTTTTCCTCTTCACCATACGGCTGTCGCAGAATAGTAAACTTCCAAAACCATCTCATGTACCAGTATAGGTAATATGAAATGGTGTAAGGCAGGATTATCAACTGAACCCAAAGAATATCTGTGATTTCTGGTTTTGCATAAGCTCCTTTTATATCCATGTTCTCCTCTATAACTCTCCTTATAATTCTATCTTGCTCTTCCTTTTGTTCTGATTTACTCTTTCTATTTTTCTTAGACTGTAGCTCCTTGGTTTCAGCTTTGGCAATTTCTAGTGCTTTATTCCTGTACTTTGGAACCGTCATAAAGTATTTAATGGCTGTGTCGTACTTAGACCACGCGCTGTAGTACTGCATTATTGATATGATGGAGATCGTGACAGCAATCACGATGCGAACATCTACTTTGGGTGCCATGCGCCGGCGGTAGTACCTGTAATAATGGGCGTAGTACTCCTGAGGATTATCAAGCATGTAATCATAGTCAGTCCTTTCCTCTTCATCGCGCAGAATCTCGTAGGCAGTAGCGATCTGCTTAAACTTCTCTTCCGCAACCTTCTTTGCCTCAGGATCTCTATGCAAGTCCGGGTGGTATTTTCTCGCCAGCAAACGGTAGGCCTTACCCACTTCATTCTTAGTTACGTCCCTAGTGACCCTAGGACTTCGTAACAGTTTTCTTTCCCGCAATAAATGCCTTCGAGTAGGTGATCGTGCGACGAAACCGTGCCGAACTGCCATGACAGAAAGATCAGGAATGTACACTGTAAGTATTTCGTCATGGTGTTAGAACATAGTCTCTAATTGAAATAACTAAGCAAACCAGCGATAAAATTATCGCTGCAATTTTAATTACTAAAAAATGCTCTTATGCGGCCTGTCAGTACACCAAGCGACCGACGGGCTGTGATGATGTGACAACTGAGAAATGACAAGTAACCAAAATGTCAACGGCAATAGCAACGTCAGCTAATTTTTGTTCAGAAACTAAATGCGCAAAAAAAGAAAATGTTTTAAACCAGTGAGTAGCAAGCGGAGAACAAGCCGTAAGGTGACTTTTGTCAGTGCTACAACTGAATCAAAAAAATACAACGTTCGCGTTGCAGACAGATTTACGGATGCGTTCAATCACAAAGAAGAAAAAATAGCCTATGCTGTCTATGATTTAAGGGCAACACACACAGAGAGCGGGCGCGGGTCGGGTCGTGTCCGCCGCGGGAGCCGCGCGGTTCGTTGTATTCACACAGAGCGCGGGTCGGACCCGCGACGGGCCCGCAGCGGCTATCAATGTTGCCAGTTTAGAAATAGAAATAGAAATAGAAATAGAAGACATTTATTCACGTTCACAAAGACACACAAATACAACCAAACTAAAAAACAACAACAGCAAACACAAATAAAACAAAAAAAAAAAGAAATACAAAAATTAAAATATATGATTTTGTGTGTCCTCGCAAAAGTGAAACGGCCGCTGACTCAGCATAATGCTGAGGCGTTAAACGCCTGCAGCGCTGATATTCTGTCAGAACCGTCTGTGACTCGCGGAATGATACACAAATATACTCACATATATAAAATTAAGATATATAAATATATTTTATTGTAAGTAAACAAGAAATAAAAAAACTACAATAAACATATAAGTAACAAAAACAAGGGACAAATAAGTTGTTCAAAAACATCAGGCTGGCGTACTCAAAGTGCTGGTTTAGTGAAGGGATTTTTGGAGCGTCAATAAGTATTCCTTCAGCTTGCGCTTGAAGGTGTACCCACTAGACGCCCCTTGGATAGGAGGAGGAATATCATTCCAGCACTTGGACGCCGCGAACTTAAAACTTCCGCGGAATGCCGCGGTCCGGTGT
Organism: Choristoneura fumiferana; assembly: GCF_025370935.1. Lineage (NCBI taxonomy): Eukaryota > Metazoa > Arthropoda > Insecta > Lepidoptera > Tortricidae > Choristoneura > Choristoneura fumiferana. The sequence goes on along the minus strand of NC_133483.1, from coordinate 10,294,773 downwards.
TTAGGCACAAGAGCCATTGCACTCCTGCGCTCACTCCTCGACCAAACTATTTTGTTGTGGAGGTATAATGGGGTCCTATAGCGTCTCACACCGAACAGCAGAGTGGCGAGGTGCATGCGCCTGCGTGCAGGCATGTTCAGCAGGTTAGCGGCGTTCAAATACGGAGTGATGTGGGAGCGGGAAGGGACACGGAAACAAAAACGAGCGCATGCGTTCTGCACTCGCTGTAAAAGTCTCTTAGAACGGCCAACAATGCAGCCGTCATAAACAACATCACAATAGTTTAATCTGGACAATATAAGCGATTCACAAAGGTCAACACGCAAATTGACACTAAGGTAATCGCGTATATTGTACAGAACTTTGAGGCGGTAGAAGCAGTTACTCACAACTTTTACAATGTGGTTTTCAAAGCTCAGCTTGCCATCCATAAGGAGGCCAAGGTTGTTAGCTTCTACCACCCGTTCTATTGGTTTACCCATGACGGCAACATCCCCGACCGTCAGAGCATCAGTAGTATTACGAATTTGATGTCTCGAGCCAAAAACAATGTACTTCGACTTGACAGGATTGAGAACTAAACAGTTCCTCTCCGACCACGCCGAAACACGATCGAGATCTGCGTTTATGGCGTTCACGGCGATGGATGTTTCCGATGGCGTGCAGGAGACGTACAATTGCAGATCATCCGCGTAAAGATGGTATCCACTGCTCTTTATACTGTATACAATATCAGAACTGTACAATATAAAGAGCAGAGGACCCAGTATCGAACCCTGCGGCACTCCTCGTGTCACAGGGCACAGAGAAGACCGCAGAGCACGACCACCCGGCCCCCGCAATTCCACAGTCTGCGCACGGTCAGTCAAGTAACTGCTAAACCACTTTATTGTCGTGACGTCAAACCCGTAATACGACATCTTAGATAACAGCAAGGGAATGCTAATGCAATCAAAAGCCCTGGAGAAATCTAAAAGCACTAAAATCGTACTTTTACCAGCATCCTGAGCCTGCAAAATATTATCGACTACATCAAGTAACGCAGTAACTGTCGAACGACCCTTGCGAAAACCAGATTGTAGTTCAGGTAGGATGCTGTATTTCTCCAAGTATTCCGACAGCTGGTCGCAAACCACCCTTTCTATTATCTTCGATGCACAGGGAAGAATACTAATAGGACGGAGATCGGACAGGTTAGCAGGGTTAGGTTTTTTGGGTAACGGGGTCACTTGAGCGATTTTCCAATCAGTTGGGAAAGTCATAGTTTCAATACTCCTATTAATAATGAATGTCAGTATCTTAGCGGTCACCGGAAGAGTCATAAGTAGCATGTCAATGGCAATCAAATCATGTCCCTTTGCGGTCGTTTTAATAGCGGTCATAATTTTTGTCACAGTTCCAGTAGTTGTTGGTGAAAGAGTAAATGTTTTGTCACTGTGTCTGTCAAATTCAAACCGTGTCAGATCAGATATGGATGCGGCTGGTTTACCGGGTATATTTAAGAAATGGCGGTTTATTAAGTCGGGGTCGTTAAAGTGTGTCGGGAGGTCAGTCTGCGTCTGCGAGTCTGGAAGGACAGTGCGCTTTAAGTTTTTCCAGAGAGTCTTCGAGTCGGTAACGTCATTAATGTGGTGTTCGAAGTAGGCACGTTTCTCGCAATGGATGGCTGCGATCACTAGGTGTTTCAGGTCCAGGTAGTATTGCTTATGAGCAACGGCCTTGGATCGCTTGTATTTGGCGTGGGCTTTGTCCCTGAGACGCATCATAAGCTTCACATTGCTCGTTAGCCATGGTTTGAATGCCTCCTTCACCACGATTGTTTTTAACGGGGCGTGTTTGTCGAACAGTTGGAGTATAAGTATGTTAAATTGTCTAACCATGTCATTCACGTCATTAAGTAAAAATATTTGGTCCCAATTTATAGTCTCAAGGTCATTGTCGAAGTCACTTAAGTTAATGTCCTTAAGAGGTCGGTAAGTAATACGTCTCGGCGTCGGTTTTTGTTTTTTTATGTCCAACTCGGCCGTAATGAATGCATGTCTGCCTAGGTCGGGAATGTGCTTCACATCCACATTCACAAAGTGAGCATCAGTGCAAATTAGGTCTATGGTCGTCTCGCTGTGTTCGGTAAAATGCGTCGGGTCGCGTACGTGTTGAGTCAAGTTAACTGAAGTTAAAAAATTCATCAGACATACAAACTTAGTGTCGGTTTTGTCCGTAAAATTTATGTTAAAGTCACCAAGTAAAATCAAACGGTCGTAATTAACAAAAGAAGTAATTGAGTTTGTAATGGCGTCAAAAAAAGTGTCAACGTCAAGCCAAGGAGGTCGGTAAGCGGTTCCAATTATTAATCGTTTGCAGTTTATATTTAATTTTATCCACATTTGTTCTACGAGTGCAGCCGGCGGGTGCGGAAGAGTGCGGGCGGCAAGATCACGACGTATAAAAAAACCAACGCCTCCCCCGCGCCCGCGCGGACATCGGTCGGTCTAGCTACATTTCTTAGTCGGTATTGAGCGATGGTAGGAGCTCGTCCCTCCTCGCCGGCGCGCAACCAGGTCTCATTGATAGCAACGACGTCGGGTTTTATCTCGGTCATAATGGCAATCAACTCGTCATGTCCCGTACCAAGTGATCCAGCATTAAATAAACCAACCTTGAAGTTTTTAAAACGAGGCATGGCAAGAACAGAAATACGTTACATAAAAACAATTACAAAGAAGAGGCTGTAAGTAGGTAAATATGATAGTTATATATAGTGTAGCGAGAGCGGTGTGAAATATGTGCATATAATACGTGTTAAATAAATATATAGCTTTGTTTATAGGCAAATCACAGAACGGGACAAAAATAATCAGTTGTTTCACTTTCGCGACGACACAACACAATGAAAACAATACGTTTGAAACACACGGCAAGGCCACAAAATGAAGGTAATTTAGTTTGCATGATAATAATATATAAATAGACACTTTTAAACAAGACTTATACAAACGGAAATAATAACAAAACCCTTTTTTTTTTAGGACTCCACAACAGAAAACAAACAATAAACAATGACTACACATTTGATTGGAAAACGGTGACCGGAGTAAAAATACTCAAGTCGGCCAAGCTGCGCAAGCGATGGCCCGGCTGGCCATCAGCTTTACGGGCAAAGATCCTCCCGCCCCGGGTCCACACGAAGCGCCAAGCGGCGGGGCCCGCAGCCTGTCGGGCGCGCTGGAACAGCTGGCGGTTGGCGGGCGTCAGCCGCTCGTTGGCGTAGAACCGCTGCGGTGCGGCGGCCAGGCCCAGGCCCTCGGTGGTGGCGCCGCGGCGCACGCGCGCCTGCCGCAGCAGCTCGTCGCGGACGGCGCGCCGCGCCAGGCGCACCACCAGCGGGCGCGGCCGGCCGCCGCGTGCTCACGGCCCACGCGGTGCGCGAACACCACGTCCCGCGCGTCCAGCTCCACGCCTAACTTGGCGCAGACCCGCATGACCAGCCCAATCGGGCTCTCGCTCGGCTCCTCCGGCACGCCGGACAGCTGCACGTCGTTCGCCAGCAGCTCCTGGTCCCGCTCGTTCAGCTCCGTTTGGAGGGTCGCGATAGCCTCCTCCATCGCCTTGGTGGCTACCGACGCTGCGCTATCGACGACCGCTTTTTCTACAGCGTCGACGCGACCCTCCAGAGCATCGACCTTCGCGCTGATGTCCGCCATGCAGGCCCTGACATCCTGGAACTCTTGGCGGAACTCCCTAAGCTCGTGTCTCAGGGCCTGGAGCTCCCGCCGAAACAGATGGATCTCATCACCAAGAGACAGCGAGTCCACCATCCCTGCATCCGACGAGACCTTCATAGCGGCGGAAGCTTCAGACTCAGGAGGCGAAGCGCTGGCAGCACGCGAAGCCGTGTCCCGAGCAGTGGCGGGCTTTGCGGTCGCGCGCATAGCGGCAGCGGTGGCGGCAGCGGCGGCAGGCTGGGTGATTAAGTCCTTCTCCGGCGTGTCGGCGTGGCCGTCTCGTGGCCGGACCCGCTTGCACGTCGGGCAGCTCCACTCCCGGGGGACCACCGTACCGGCAGGAACCCCCACGCAAGCGCAGTGGTAGTGGCCGCTGCATTTTGGGCACACGACGATTCCAATACGCCCGGTAAACTTGGCACAAGCCGCACATTTTGTGGACATTATAGACTAGTTTTTTATTTTATTTTTTTACTGTGGGTACTTTTGAGCTCTAACCGGGTCAATATAATTTCTCACTGGTTTTTCTTTTTATACACTGCACTAAAAACTCCTCGAGCAATGAATGTTACTTATTAGGTTTCGACTGCAAAATATAATAAACAAACAGTGACTGAAATGCTTATTTGTTTTTTTAATAATGACTTATGTATTTTGGCGCGTACTCTGTGTAACGTTCCGAGGGTAGTCCTCCGTTTGATGTTTAGTGACTTTATCCCTAGAAGTGACGCTCTTGCTTATATTAGCGACCAAAAAAAGTTTTGACTAAAAAAATGTTTATCTGGCGATTTTGGAGTACAAATGAAAACAGTTCTAGAACCAATAATAAGAATAAGAATAATTTTATTTTCTCAAACATGCTCGGAAATGTATTGCGTTTATGTCACGAAATGGAGACATGAAGCTTCTCATTTATGGCTCCCTTACCACCTCCCTACATAACTTCTGGCCTAGGCCATGAAGTATGTATGAAAATCCATTATTGTCCGCTGCTCTTACTTTTTAAATTTGCTTACTAAGATTAAACTGACAAAGGAAAAATACGAACAGCCAACCACCCACTACTCTGTAAGCATTTGCGATAGTGCGATGCGATGCGATGTGATATATGGATGTATGGATAGATGGATGGATGGATGGACGGACGGACGGACGGACGGACGGATGAATGGATGGACGGACGGATGGATGGACGGGCGGACGGACGGACGGACGGACGGACGGATGGATGGACGGACGGGCGGACGGACGGACGGATGGATGGACGGACGAACGGTCGGACGGACAGATGGATGTATGGATGGATGAACGGACGGACGGACGGATGGATGGACGGACAGACGGACGGATGGATGGATGGACGGGCGGACGGACGGACGACGGACGGATGGATGGATGGACGGACGGACGTACGGACGGGCGGACGGACGGACGGATGGATGACGGACGAACGGACGGACGGACAGATGGATGTATGGATGGATGGACGGACGGACGGACAGATGGATAGACGGATGGATGGATGGATGGATGACGGACGGATGGATGGACGGACGGATGGATGGATGGATGGATGATGGACGGATGGATGGATGGACGGATGGATGGACGGACCGACGGACGGACGGATGGATGGATGTATGAAATATTTCCTCACATTGTTTGAGAAAAGCACTATACAACCTCGTCCAGAACAGGATTGCTGGACTCGTTTTATCCGGCTCGTCTACGACTCGGCCGTCTACCCGAACTCGTCCATCAATCCCTTACTTCATGGCCTCTGCAGTAATGTACTATTTCTCAAACATGCTCGGAAATGTATGCGTTAATGCGATGGATGGATGGATGGATTTATGGATGGATGGATAAAATATTTCCTCACATTGTTTGAGAAAAACACTATTCAAGCCTCGGCCAGAACAGGGATTGCTGGACTCGTTTATTCTACCCGAACTCGTCCCTTACTTCATGGCCTCTGCAGTAATGTACTATTAGTATAAAGTTAACACTATCTACGTAAACTTATAATGGATACATTTTTGTCAACTCGACACAGAATTATTACAGTACCGCGGTATATATGTGGTTAACAAAAAAGTAAAACCGACTCCAAACAAATAAAAAAAAAAAAATAACATAAATGGAACAGACTACAAAACCCTTTCAAAATATTTTTCCTAGGTGTACCTACTAGCTCGAAGTCGGTGCTTCAGCACGAGCCAGCATAAATAATCGAAATAAAAAAAACCGACACGCTCTTGGCCGGTTTTTGTTTATTACTTCATCACGTCTAAACCACTGACCGATTTAGATGAAATTTGGTTATACATATAGTTTTGTAGTCACAGAGATGGACATAGTATAGTTTTTGTCCCGGAAAATTTGTAATAGTTTTCTGCGGGATACATTGTTACCGAATTTCATCTAAATCGGTTTCAGCGATTTTTGACGTGATGATGATGGCTGATGAAGTAATAAATAAACAGACTTACAAACTTTCGCATTCATAATATTAGTGGGATGGGATTAAAAGTAAGTGTTTTTTTTTATATTATGTAGTTGTTCGACAGTCAACGTCATAATAAGTGAATCACTGTTTTAGGTATAGGTACCTTGTCGCTTTCAGTCGTTACACAATTTCGTATGGCTTATCAAACATGACGTTAAAGTCCAAGGTACAAAAGTGATCTCTATTTATTACGTTGACTGTACCTACACGATATGTCATTAATTAATTATAAATTTATCTAAATTAGTTATCAACATTTTTTTTTCACGTAACCCAACCTTTCAGACCGCCAGTGCCCTGTTGCCTGGTAAAATTAATATCGGAAATTAAAAGATCGATAATCGATACTATCGGACCGTTTCAACGCGATATTGTCGATAACTAGTTGTTTCCTTCATTCGTCTGTAAAGAATACAATTAAATCAATATTTATTCATGAAAATACAGTGATTGTGTTTGAACTTACATAATACATGCACTTAATAATAGAATTATTATTTTTTATGGATTAGGAATTTATTGCTATCCTGCGTTAACTATATCTTAATGGTGATTTTCCAACGGCAAGGCGAGACGAGAATTGAAATTTGCATGCATTCTCGCGCGCCGCGCGCGAGTAGCCGCGGGCCGCCGCGGGCGCTGCCATACAAATTTTCAATTCTCGTGTCACCTCGTCTTTTCTCTCTATGTGTTATTCCAGACGTCCAGCTCATCCCTATCCCGTGGAAATATCGGGATAATATAATAAAATTAAAAGGAAAAACCTTTTTAAAAACAAGCTTTTATTAGAAACTAAAAAGGAAAAATAAATTTAAGTTACATGTATGTACCTACTAATTAAATACGTCATTATAAGAAAGCGTGTGTAGATAGTTAAAGTTCTAGAGACTGAATATGGATACTTAAATTACTGGCACTTGAGGTATCCCATCTTAGGCCTCTAGGTTGGCAAGCATCTGCAAACCCCTAGTGTTGCTGATGTTTATGGGCGGTGGTGATCTCTTACCATCAGGAGACCCTCTTGCTCGTTTCCATCCAGTCGAATAAAAAACAATATATATTTCTCCTTTTTAGTTCATTTATTTTTTCTATAAAAGCTTGTTTTGAAAAAGGTTTTTATGGTTCCGGAGCCAAAATGGCAAAAACGCAACCCTTATAGTTTTCGCCATGTCTGTCTGTCTGTCTGTCTGACCGTCTGCGGCTTTGCTCAGGACTATCAATGCTAGAGAGCTGTTATTTTGCACGGATATATATGTAAACTATGCTGACAAATGGTACAATAAAAAATAAAAAAATAAAAATTTTTTTAGGCTACCTCCGATAGACGTAATGGGGGTGATTTTTTTCTCATCCAACCCTATAGTGTGGCCAGTGTGGGGTATCGTTGGATAGGTCTTTTTTTCGTTTCAGTAATTTGTTTGCGAAATATTCAACTTTAAACTTGGGAGATTCCGTATAAAATACGAAATCCTTAGAAAAATATTACTTAATTTTTGTCGTAATGGCTACGGAACCCTATTTTGGCGTGTCCGATAGGCTCTTGTTCGGTTTTTTTTCTTTAATTTTGTTTTTAACTGTTTAGAGGGTCGCATATTCCCCCGACAAAAGTACTCATCAAGACGAACAAACGAGCCCAAACTCGATGCGGTTGCGTTATTTAATTTACCGGATTCCTATGGTTACCTTCCAGCTCCATCATCAGATCAGCTTCATGACATAATAATAATGCATTGTCATCCGATTTACACATGCATGCTAAATTTCAGCTCAATCGGATGCCGGCAAGTGGGTCAAATTTAACTTGCAAGTTTTTGGTAAAAAAAAAAAACATTTTTAATAAAAGCTTTTTTTTGTGACTGTACTTTTTGTTGACAGTCTTGCAACCAACAAACTACATTTGCATACCATATTTCAAGTCGATGCTATTAACCGTTGAAGAGTTCCGTGCTGCGGAACGATCCTGGCTGAACTACCAGGATGTCACTACCAGATTATTGTATTGTTACACAATTTACATAAGTATTCCAAATTTCAAGTCAATCTGACTACTGGAAGTGATCAAATATACTTGCAGAATTTGACTACAGACGGACAGACAGACAACGGGACAGGTGAAACTAAATAAAAGGTTGTAAAAAGTAGCCTTTATGTTATTCCAGCTATCTACGTACAAATGTCATTGAAATGCTGTTTTAGTGTGAAGGAGTAACAAACAACACACACACACAACACGCACACAAAACCGCACATACACACTTATATATAGCACACAAACTTTCGACATTACAATTATTTTTTATTATAAAGTTAACAGTGTGGATTTACTTATTATTTAAATTTATGTAATGGTTAAGTTACAGAATAGCGTATCTTTAACTTCCCTTAAAAAAAAGCCTGGTGCGGTAGCCCAGTAACACACTGTAGATAGGCAATGCTAATTATATCAATACTGTGGAGTCAAATTATCGATA
>NC_133483.1:10220508-10286048 GCF_025370935.1 Choristoneura fumiferana | reverse complement strand
GAATTTCCCAATTCACAATGTAAGCGCATGGGTGAATTACAAGCGTAAGCCCCTCTTAATCAGAGAGAAAACCTGAATCCGATAATATAAAGCGACGTTTATGCAAGAGATGGATAACGATGGTGGAGATGGATCAATTACTAGAGTCTGTCCACCTTTAAATTACGTTAGATATTAAATGAGTAGACCAAGCTGCCACCACTTCTTTTGCAACTGTCACATGTATAACGCAGAAAGCGTGAGCATGGTGTTTTTTAATTACGAAAAGTATTATGACTACTACAAGTATGAACAGTCCTTTAATTATTATTATTGTGTGGTTTAAAAGGTAATAAAATACATCAACCTCCGAAAAAACTCTGAACCTTCTAGTTATCTACACGGTCTTTTTAAATAAATCAGGAATATTTCTGCAGACGGTAAGGTTAGTTTGATTGGGCACTGCTACAAAACTTGTTGATTATTTTTTAACTGTAGTTAACGTAATGTTGCCATGAGTTCATCGAAACTCAAAGTGTACCGTGTCAAAGGCGTGACTCATTGAGAAACAAATATACCGATGCAAAACTTTCACAGTAGTCCCCAAAAAGAAAAGATTAATATACGTCTTTCGTTCACTGTAAAGTTTATCACTCATTTAGTTTACTAGTTCAATTAAGTTTAATAGCTCAACAATCCATCTACCAATCCTGCTTCAGTTGATAAGAGATGAGGTTCAACGTTTCAGTCGTACGAGTTTCTTTCACGGAACTACTAAACCGATTGATGTACGGATTGAAATTCACTAAATCTTATAAACCTTTGAATTACGCGCGTCATGGCGCGTGATGACTTTTTTATATTTAAAATATAAATTATAAATATTGTGATAATACAAAAACAAAAATAAGCAGGTTAACGATAAGATTCAAGAACTGATCTACTGAAGTATACTTCAGTATCAGAATCTGAACTGAACTACTGAACAATAGAGTGATAGCATAGCTGAGCAGCTGATACATTTGAGGCACTCATTCGTAAACTACTCATATCTATTTCACAGGGTTGTTCAGTTAAACTAACCAAACCATCCGCTGAACGATACCGGATGAATTCTATAACGTACACTCTAATGATCACTTAAATATAAGCTGTTTTAAAGAATTAATTCAAACCAACCCCATTTTATACCACGTTAATACAATCCGGACTATGTTAAAACATACCTAACGAAACGAATAATGAAGCGTGAAGTTTAAGCAATACAGTTCGGAGAATATCGGGCGTCATCGGGAAGAGTCGGACGGGCTCGGTAACAAAACGAAGACTCGTCAAGCTAACGACCCAAGGAACCGAGGCTATCCATTATCGAGACGACTAGCATACTTCCAAGAAGACTTCGAGGTAGTTTGGGGGCCGAAGTTTTGGTCAGTTTTCGAAAGTCAAAACTTCAAAGTCATAAAAAGTAACCTCTATCCTTTTTTACCCTGAATATCAAATTGACAGAACATAAGCATTTGAAAATCATAAAGTCAGTTTAAACAGTTCTTTCATCCACCATTACCTCTCATATTTCGTTTTCTAGAATTTTCTTACCGTACAACGGCAAAAACTACTAGACACTGGCAAAATTGTCCTCCGATGGACAGAGCCATATTTTTTTAAAGAAACAACAACAACAGGGACATGCTTAGGCGACACTTTAATTTTAATCTTTATATTGCCGCGTATCTGTATTTAACGACACTACATTTAGGGCGAATCAATTATTTTGTTGTGGAGGTGTATAATTAAGTATACAAAGAAACCACCCAAATTGAATATTACCTACATACAGACGTAGTGCACGTAGACTGTAGGATTTTTATCGTCGTCCGTAATCTATTTGTGTTTAGCATTTAGCAAAAAATAAAACTTCAAACACGATATCAACCATGCTAGCCTTTCGCGCCATATTTCGCATTTTCTTCTTGTTTAACTTCTACAATCCGCCAGTTTTATGCCAGATGCTTTTAATCTAATTTTAGAACAATTCTTGTGTAAGTAACGCTGGGAGTTTTCAGAAACTTTCCAGTCTCCAGATATTGCTTCTTGAAGTTGTGGTTAGAAATGACGTCACTAGCTCTAAATGTGACAGATTATAATCCCACCAAAACATTCTGTAAAAAACTAGTCAAGTCTCGATGGAGCTGCTTGTTTATCTCTAAAAAGTAATGAAATCTAGACAAAGTCGTGCCTAGTCTAAGGTTCCTTACTGCGATTTCTCTATTATTATAGTTAATGTTGTGTGAATTGGCCGTTGACTTGTACCCACTCACGTATAAAGAATGTTTGAGTCTTAAGTCTTATCCAGTAAATGTTGAGACTCAATACGCGGACAATATAAACATTCTTTATACGATAGTGGGTATACAAGTCAATGGCCAAGTCACACAACATTAACTATAATAATGGGTTTTGTACCCTTGAAAAAAATTTTCTAGGTACGTACTAGCTCGAAGTCGGTGACTCAGTACGACCCAGCAGGAGGGATTGAATGAAAGCCATAGTATGTAAAAGAGGTAGACGATTATTGTCCCACTCTTGCTGGGTCGTGCTGAGTCACCGACTTCGAGCTAGTACGTACCTAGAAAAATATTTTCAATTCGAAAGAATCATTAAGCTTCTACTTAGTCGCTTATCTAGGTATATTAATCATGATCGTTTATAGACGAGCGAGCATTATTTAGCTTTGATGAGTTCCATTGGTCATCACGGTCTTCTTCATCAGGTCCAGGTTACAAAATGATACTTTCTGAATGTAAATGCTCATTTTAATGCTAAAAATGCCAAAATCGCCATAGGTGTGCCTATAAAATTTGAGGTTTACCCTCGATTTCCCTAGGATCCCATCATTAGATCTTGACTTGGTGACAATGGGACCGCCTCAGAAGAACACCCTTTCGATTAAAAAAATAATTTTGAAAATCGGTCCACAATTGACTGAGTCATCGGTGAACATACATAAAAAAAAAAATACAAACATCCGAACATAGAATCTCCTCCTTTTTTGAAGTCGCTTAAAAACACGTATCAAGCTAGATTTAAAAAAAATAATATGAAAGATGAAAATTAAAAAGTTTATTGTTTATCATAAGGTAGGTTGACAATGAATGAAGGTTGGGGCCCTATCTAGTAAGTGTGAAACACAATTAAACAGTAGAGCAGACGTTATACTAATTATAAAACTACAAGTATTCCTGAAAGTTACGGTTATCACGTACCCGTACTTCGGTAGAGATGCATAAATGATTCATGAATCCCAAAGATATATCGCTCGGCACTTGCATAATACGAGCGAGCACCCCACGAATGTGAATAGTGTTCTCGTCGTCTACACTAGGCCAAGTATAATTTAAGTTTCCCGTAGAATTTTATTGTTTTATCAACTACCTACTGCTTGGAAATGGTAATAACTAAAACTTAGAAAATTATAAGCATGTCCTTAATTTTTATTTCTAAGTCCAGTATCTTATGAACAGCTGGCTTCTTAGGTAAAGATTATTTTATTGAGATAGCTTTTTTTCAAAAAAATATCAACCTGATCAGATTTTTCTATCTGGGTTCCCAAAAGGAAGGAAAATAAATCACCCCTCTTTTTTCGACGTGTGATTTATATATTTTTACTTATGCAGAAAAGTTTATATTTTTTGATTAACAATATTACAGTTACAATACAAATTGAGAATGTTCAATTAACAAAATTACCTATAGAACAAAGTTCCTTGTGTGCTCGCGGCAAACAAACTGACCGTTTATTTGTCTGGATCGTGCGTAGCGCTGCAAATCTGGGGGCACGGTAATGCCCCCGCCAAGTCGAGCGCGCAGCAAACACTGCCGTACCATCCTTTACTGGAACCATTTCGCCGAATTTTCAGGCTCCTATCTGAGAACCTCTGGATAAGACCAGAACGCAGAAATTTTCGTCATCCAGTAAGCTATAATCACATACTTAAAATCAAAAATTTCAAATCTGTTCATTTAGTTCCGAAGTAAAGCGAAAGCAAAGTTTCGCATTTATGACACTCACTCACTCACTCACTCATGATCATCAAATAGAACTAGTACTTCCCATAAACTCAGAGAGCTGAAATTCGGTACAGAGTTAGAGTTTAATGGCCACTTAAAGGGAAGACTATAAAAACTAGGATAATTGAAGATCTGGAGTACATGGTGTGCCTGATTAGAAACACAAGAGTTCAACCAAACTATTAGAGATCGACATACCGCCTTTACAAAAAATATTCAACTTGGTGGGCCGCTTCATTTGATAATAAGTAATAAGCCCACGTTTCTACAAAAAGAAGTGAAATCCCACCAAAAACATTCTGTAAATTAAAAGGTTTTTTAGTTTATAATTTTTTTACACCATTAGGGTTATAACTTTTTTCGAAATTTTTATGGGACCTACTTCGAGGTATACCCTATCCAATAAAATAAGAATTATCAAAATATAGGACTACTCAGTAAAAAGTTATGCGTGATCATACATAAAAAAAAATATACACGTCGACTTGAGAACCTCCTCCGCTTTATTTCGTTGGTAAAAAAATATGTTTTTGACTTTCATATCATATCATAATTTATTACCACGCTCGGGACTTATCACGCTAACAAAACGAGTTATAAACCTCGACTTTTCAGCCACATTCAAGACCTCCTGTACACACACAGGGTTTCTATCAATATTCCACTCCAAAAGTTTACTGGAGATCTTTCTCAAGTACAACTACCTAGGGAGTATAAATTTGTAATTGTATTGCAAAACAAAATAATTAGTAAAAATATCAACGAACTAAAAGAATTACTTTGTTCATCCGCGACCTCACGATAGCTATGTCTAAACAAAAAATGTGTGTTCGTACAGCTTCTCCACCTTCTCACTGTAAGAACACACCACAAACCCAACTATCACCTTCCTCGTAGTACCACCAACTTGTTCCACCAGTGGGTCGAGAAGGAATATCTTTCCTTGTGGTACCACTGAATAATAATTGTTGATCACCACACTACAATGACGCATTTCGAACTCAACCAGAGTTCATCCTCAGAGCAATACAACCGTTAAAAGATCAAATTAGGTAACTGAAATGCTTTGCTAGAAACAGCGAAAGCGTCCGCTAATTAAATAACGTGCCAAACAGCGCTCAGGACGTTAAATTTATCTGAAAGTTGCTCCCATCGTCAAATAAAGCCGTTAATGTTCAAACCAACGAGCGAGATGAGCGTGTATTTTGATGATACCTTATAATATAATTATTATTTTAGTTGCATGAGCCGAAAGCACGGATATAGAGAGTTATAAATTTGCTCTCAAGTTTCATATTTATCTCAATAGAGGTAGTAATTGTATCTGTTGTGTGCCACAGTTTGAGTTGGGGACAATCTCAGATGGAATGGAAGGTTCCTTTAGTTTTAACACAGATTATAGTTTTTTACGCGAATTTGACACAACACCCACCACCAATTCTGACTCGATGTTGGAATCACAGTGGCAGCTGCAACACATCCAGATGTATAAAATATTGCGTAGATTTTAGAGATATGATCTCCAAAATGCTGACCCACAAGGTACTGTTCTAATTCCAACTCTTTCATTCTGCATTCGTTTCAATAACATCTTAAAAATAAGAAATAGCCACTTTCATTACATAATTAAGTGTCATTTCTGGTCATACACCGTAAATCGAACACGCAAACATTTCACGGAATCACGTAACGAACGTCGGAACATGTGTTTAAAATTGAAACTCCACTTGTATATTTTAAATAGAGGGTTAATAAATAATAATCAATTTAAACTCAATATTTACCTCACAGGAAGCATTTTTACATTGCATGCGAGGTTAAAAAAAATGTTTTCATGGCATATTCTAATAATTTAGTAACAAAGTCAAAAGATTTAGTAACATAGTAGTGTCACTGAGTTTTTAGATCACTAGGTCGAATATTATGCTTCTAGAAGGATTAATGGGCTCTTATGCATAGATCGTTTCTCATTCAGCATATTTTCTTCCTTTACGACTTGCAACACAGTTGCTGCGTAAGTTGCTTTAATAGTAATAGGCAAGTGATTAAGCAGCGCTACTGCCACAGTAACATGAAGGTGTGTTACTGTTGCATCGTTTCTAAGCCAGCCAGTAAGGAAGCACACCGTAAGCAACATTGAATTTCAAAGTAAATTGAGCTCTGTCATGCCTTTTCCAGTAATCCAACTAACTTGACGTCTCCATAGTTATGAGCATCGTTTAATCCCTCGCGACAGTAGCCGCTCCACGCCGGTAATGATTACCGTAAAATTAAATCCACCTAATTGCCTCAGACGACATTTGTCAAGCAGACAACAATAAGTGTTGGCGTTAGCTATAGCGACTTAGGAGTTCGGAGCGAGTTGTGTTCTCTTATTACAAGTAAATGATCTTGACAGGTAAATGAAATTTGATAGATGTTACTTTGGAGGATCGATTTCGTCTAATATTTTTTCCAAGGTTTATACTTGGCATAATTACCAGCGACTCAAAAGGACCAGGCATCGTATGCTGTAGAGTTGTTTTGTTGGCAGTTTTACGCTGGTTAGTGAAATAATTCTGATAGATAAACTGCAAAAGATCATACAGAACCGGATTCAATACGGCCGAGTCAATATTGTAATAACAAGAACATTAAGTCAATTTAGTAAAATTAAATCATAACTTCTTATTTATTTTTCCAATTTAAAACCGCAATTATAATTCTGGAGCTTACCCTTTGTCGCGGCCGGCGAAAAGTAAGCGTTCCTTTGAAGTACAAATTGTCGCGCGTTTGAGACGGGACTAAAATAAGCCAAAATGAAAAATGCCTTCTAAAAAAATATCGTTTCTAAATAAAATAACCTGTCTGCGTAGCTCACGGGTTTGAGGGGCAGCGACTGACGAGTATTTCTGTAAAAATGTTGAAGATTTACCTTTTTCATCCTTCATGTATAAAAGCTAAGGTCGTTTTTACGCACTAAGAGAAAATATAGTTTGGAGAAAAAACTACATTATATTGACAGTAAGTATTGATACATGTTCAACACGGAATGATATGGGACTAAACAACTAAATAATGTTTAGTAATATTACACGAGATCTGTTTGTTTTCTATCAAACGCTACATTATAAGTATTTGGAATATTATAAGAGTAGTTATATAATTGGGTTTATAAAGTCGAGTAAGTATCGTGATTAAACATGAGCTTATCTATAGAATAAGGTACGATATTAGGTATAAGATCTAATTATATAGGTAATAATTTTGAATATAAATCAAAAATAAATTAAAAATAAGACTGGTTTATTAAATACCTAATGTACGAAATAATTTGACTGAGGGCACAGGTGTAATAAAAGGACAGGTGTAATGAAATTGGCGAAAATCTGGCCTTTTGTGGGATGTCATTTTGTGACTTATTCCGTTAATAATACTGTAAGATTCATCGTTACTAATAAATAATACGAATTTAATTTAATTTGAGTTTATGCCAATAACAGCCAAGTTGTATGAAATCTCACAAAAGGCCAGTTTACTCCAGGCTTATTTAGCTGTTTATGAGATTTTACTACTTTCTATATGTAATCATCCCTAAAAGAGACTGCTCGTTTTTATAACATGTTTTGTCGGGGTAATACTCTTTCTACACGGTGACATACTAAAATCAACCAATATGTTACCGCTTGGACGATTTGTCGTATAATATAAAAACAGTGTGTTGAGACCATCCCTATGAAACAAACCGATGACTGGAGGTTTTAGTATCTGTCACGCGGGACCTCGCAATTGCATTTACTGTTTCTTTATACCATCATCTCTGTTCGAAAGAAAGACGCATGGTAAATGCGATTGTGAGCAACCATGCGCAGAGGTTATATTTTATTGTCCGACACGCTCGAATTAACAATCGAATTGGCCATGTCTTTCTGTTAAACGATAATTGACGAGAATACGAGTAAAAGAGACGGTAAATGCGTTTGCAAGCCGCCGCGCTATAGATAATATCGCTATGGCTAAAGTACCGTGCCTTGGCGATCGTTCGCTGTGGTGCTTTTTGATGGGCCCAACAGTAGTTTTATTTTTCTGCTAATGACAATAACTTCGATAATATGGAATTAAAATACTTCCAAATAAAATCTTATACTAAAAACGAATAGTCTAGCGTTTGACATGAGTAATCAATGACCTGACTGACTGACCAACTCATCAACGCCCGCTTCAAACTCTTTCCCCTGAAAGCTGTATTTGCATTTATTTTCTGTGCTGTGGTCAAAGAACAAAAAAACGTTTTTCAAAATAACCACGAAAAATCCTGACAAAAACTTGTAAAAGACATTCTGGTAATAGCAACGTTAGTTTATCTTAACTATCTAAACAAAAAAAGCAACGCCGGTTGCCTAGCGACGCTAATCGCGTTGCCCGACCCTAGTAACGAGCCCGGTTAACGGATTACCCTAAGACTAACTGCATTAAATAGCCGCTTAGATTTCACTCCGGACTCCGCGAGGATGAGAATGCAGATTTATTTCATTAGTTATTGGCATCGACTTGAAAGATAATATTATGTAGTTTGGATGACAATGCAAGTACAAGATAAATAATATTTAAGATTGGTTTAAAAATTAATAACGTAACATAAATATTTTTAAAATTCCAGCGAAATAAAAATCCATTTAAGAATATAAAATAATATTAATTTACTTTACATAATATATTAATATTATAAAATATATATTTTAGGTGTCCAAGGGCGGCAGTAATTGCTTCCCATCGGGTGACTCGCATGCTCGTTCGTTTCCCCCCTCTTCTATATAAAAAAAAAACAATGGTTGCATGGACCTATCTGTAATACACATGTCATGTGACTGCACATTAGGCTCTATTTATAAAATAAATTTTAACATGTTTTAAATTAAATGAAACTATTTAATTTTATTTAATTTCAATAAATATAACAACTTTGAACAAGACATCAACTCACCAGTTATTATAAATTATCTTTAAAACATCGCTTTATCATGCATTGTCCAGCAAAGGTAGTATCAACAATGACTCGTGATAACTTGCAGGTGATACTACACATAACTGTGAATAATTATCATGGCGGATCCTTTCATTCTATGGAAAATATGCTCAATTTTTCTTTGTCAAAGATATCTTCGGTGTACGGTTTTATTACCTACACAGATATTGTTTTGATCCATCCGACTAATCCTACTAATATTTATTACAAATACGAAAAAATATATGTTTGTGTAGGTAGTGTGTTACTCCTTCAGGCTAAAACAAACGAATTGGGATGAAATTTGGTACGTAGATGGTTGGATGTCTGAATAACACATAGCTTATTTTGTATCTCAATAATATTCCCACGCTATCGGGATAAAATTCTTCGCGTGTTTCACAAAATTGGTTACGTTTTGCATGTAGCTATACATTTTGCGTTTTATGCATTTAGCTCCTAAGACGAATTTAGAATATATACACGAAAAGTTAGTGAAATCCCGAAATTTCAATTTAACTGCCGGAACTAATGCATTACGCGTGGGAAGCCACGGGTATAGTCTAGTCCTTAATAAATTTCGTATCTGTATGCTATTAATGTTACGCTATTACCAGTAACTAACCAAAACAATGTCCTACTGTCTACTTCCTCAGGTCAAGGCATGAGGTATTATTATAAGCATTGTGCAGGCGGCATTGTTCGCAGGAACGTGTCCGTGATCAACGGTATCAGCCCTTGACGTTGTGCAAACCTAGGGCCGAGTTCACATTTTTACATAAGTCATAATAATAAGTATAACAAAGGTATCTCTAGTACTAAAATTAATATATCTGGACCAGTTGATGTTCCGAATTCCTTAAAATCGTGAGTAGAAAGGTTTAATTTTGTAATTTTATTCAAATAACTATGTAGGTAAGTTCATAGTAGGTCACTCTTAGGTAGCTGTTGCATTCTACTCAGTCTACGAAGAATTCACTTATCTATGACTATCACCTAGGAACTAATGTAAATGTCACTTTCTGGAATAAAATCTATCCCATGATCTTCTCAGAGTCTCAAACTATGACACAGACACAGACCGAATTAAGTAGCAAGGACTATTGGAGTCAATCATTATAATCAATAATCAATAAGTAATAAAAGAAAATGATATTAGCAGCTCATTAATTTGAATTAGCAAGTTTAATCAAATACAGTTCCTTACTAGATATCATTTAAAAAATATCTATACCCCCCTCTCGAAGCGAGTACCTATCTACTTAACCAAACCCAAGTATCCATTCTCTACGTGTCAATATCGGAGCACGTCTTTATTACCAATCACGGTACGTGAATCCGATACGCAGTGCATCAGAAACGTGCTTTTGTGGGACTGGTGTACCGAACACAAATTATGACGGGTGACAGTGATACAACTTGCGGAAATGCTACTAGTGTAAACAGAGCTTAAAGGAGATTGTGCATGCCCCTAGACTTGAAACTGGTTGAAATGCAAGTATGTTTGTACACTAGAGGGTTGTAGTTCGGCTAATTATTTTAGTTATGATGAGGTGTGTGAACTGTTCGAGTTAAAACAGTGTTGCCACATCAGATTTTTTTTTACTCTAATGCTACGCGAAATTACCCTAAACTTGGCACTTTTTTACCCTAAAATTTTTAATATAAAAAAAGCAAATAAATGCGATTTATTAATAAACTAATACCTAAACTACTACACAGTTTCGAAATATTCTTGGATTGCATCCATTAGTCTTGTTTTCTATGTCATCTGCAGTATTTTTTTTAAATCGTACAGTT
Organism: Choristoneura fumiferana; assembly: GCF_025370935.1. Classification (NCBI taxonomy): domain Eukaryota; kingdom Metazoa; phylum Arthropoda; class Insecta; order Lepidoptera; family Tortricidae; genus Choristoneura; species Choristoneura fumiferana. The sequence continues at coordinate 10,275,217 of NC_133483.1, read as the reverse complement.
TATTCAAAACCTTTTACCCTAAATAATTTTCTACGCCAAAAAATACCCTAAACGCGTAAAAATACCTAAAATTTAGGGTAAAATACCCCTAAGGTGGGAACACCGAGTTAAAAGCAGGCGAGGCACGAGAGAGAGACGAGCACAACACGTGAACTTTGAAAGATATTCAATACAATACAATAAGTCTTTATTGACTACCAACACATAGTAAGCAGTCAGAAAACACAGGTATTTAGAGATTCACGAGACATACGTAAGAGTATAATAATTTAAGTAATTTTGAACATGAAACTACCGTGAGACTCACTCATATTAATAATGTGGGGCTAAACTCGATTTAAGACGTGAGTTATCCGGGTCAATATATTTAATTTAAGTAATGTTTAAACTTTGAAATCATTAACCAAGTATATTGCCAAGATCAGCATCATTAAACTAATCCATCGTCCATTCATCCGTAAATGCATCTATAAGCCATCTTAAACTACCTCATATAGGCTTTGTCAAACGCAAGCCTATAACACCAAGTGTTTTACGGTCGATTTTGACTCTTATTTTCTTTCTTTTCAGATATGACCGTGTTCAGTGCTGTGTGTGTCTAGTGTCAGTGTAGTGTGGGCAGACAGTCATGTCAGGATGAAGCTGTGGAAGAGCCTTAAGATCTCGATAGGCAGCCGAGGTGATCCTAAGGCGTATTCTCAGGAATTGCCACAGTGGGGCCCTCAGGGATATGAGCTAGACGGTAAGTGTGCGAAATTGATTGATAAATATTTAAATGAAAAATACACAAAATATATTTGGCTACTCAGTATCCCTGTAGGCAAATTTGAAGTCTTGACTCAGTAGTAATTATATGCCTTTATTGAAAAGTTCAAAACTGTTTAGGGATAGAAAATATCCCTAGGCACTTTTGATGAGTGTATCAATAGGACAATTGATAATAACTAACTTAACTACAAAATACGCCAACTTGTGGTATGAGCACTAGGCAACGAATAAACTATTTCAATTGCCTTTCTACATTTCACGTTTGTCATTCATATTTGTTTCCTTTTTTGTGCAATAAATAGTTTAGGTACATACGTACATTTATCGATATAACTTTGATAGTTATATCGATAAATACAAAATGAAATTCATGTTAAACGTACCAAAGTCGAGAACAAATATTTGTGTTATTCATACAAATATTTACCCCGATCGAGATACGAACTAATTCAAAGACAGGTTTTCTAACCACTTGGCTATCCAGTTGTCTCGTTCCGTAGTCAGACATATTCACCTAAATTTGTTGGAGCAAATAGAAAGAATTTACTGAAACATTGTTAGGAAAAGTTTCTGCTCTTCTTTAGAGTTACCATTACGAGACTATCTCGGCAGAGAAGCATGAAAATTACGGCAAGATCAGATAGAGAATTTCATCAAGGCATTAAATAAATAAAGACAAATGATAAACGAAAAAGCCAGTTTAATAATTAGGCTAGTCTAGACTAAGCTCTATAATTAGATTTAGAGCCTTAGAACAAAGTTAAATTTATGTTCTTAACTAGAATACTTAGTTTTCATTTGAAACAGTTGTATTCTAACGGCAATGAGCGCCATTATGCTCCAGTTGCTATATATTAAACTTAAAGCCCTATTAGATATAGCAAAGGGTCTTATAAGCCGGCGAGATTCTCTCCATGCAACGTTACGTTACCCTGTCTCTTTACTTCTGGGCCACTTAACACCAATTTAAACGTGGCCTCGTGAAACATGCCTGCGCATTGTATGAATCTGAAATTATATTTAACGTCCTCCAAGCGACTTACAGTGTTAAAGTGAGATACAGTATCTCGATTTTATCAGTATTTTTCTATAATAGCAGTTACTTATACGATCGCGAATAAAAGCAAAGTTAAGGAATATTTTCTTTTTGATCAAAAATGTAACAGCTGAAACTCTTCTGGAACATTGGTGTAGTGTAATCGCGCTGTGTTTTGCAGAAGGATATGATAAAACAGTGCAAGTATATGGATTCTTTTCTTCATTTAACGCACAAGCATTGCTATTTTAAGCTTTAACCATGAATTAATCTCGATGTAGCTTGGTAAAAACAACCGACGGTTCATGTACCTACCAAATTTTTCTCCAAGGCATATTACATGATATCATAAGTTCACATTCATAATCATAACATAACGTAAAGAACGTTAAAGTCTCATTAGATTCCATGGCCCGCTGATTATTTTAGGAATCACGTCTTCTATTACCCATTCAAGTTTACTACGGCCCTTAAATATGACATTCACAATAAAAGCGAAGTAGGTAATCATCGTTATCGAGAATTCCCGAATCTCGGCCCTCATTTTTGAGCTAATTTTGAATTTTGTTTCTCGAAAACATTTCCTAAGGATCCAATATACTTGGTATTGCTCTTTTGCCCCCGGCTACGACTGAGATTGCAATGATTTGGCAATTTTGCTCAAGATTGTTGCTTTTGAATATTCTCTTTCGAGCGGACTCTTTTTTGTATTTTCGAAGTTTATTTTTATTACTTTTCGCCTGACAATTCAGCTTATCTCGGTTTCTTTGTTTTTTGGTGGCCTTGTAGGATTGGATCACGTTTTTGTTTTAAAATAACATAAAAAACAATAGTTTCTGGTTCCATTTACTTTCCAAATTATTTCATGAATTACAATAAAGGCTAGAGCGTAGTCTAAGCGTATTGAAATAAAATATGGCGTAGTGAAATAATAAAATCGATAACCGTGTTCATACTCGTAATGCATACGAATGAAAACAAAACTTAAATTTTAGTAATACCTCAACTAATGTTGCAGTACGGTATTTTAAAATTCAAAAATACGTTTCCGCAATCAGATGTGACATAAAAATTGTACCCTGAAATGAAGTTGCAGCTGCCAAACAAACATAAAACATGTTTAAAAGTTTTACACCCTTTTCATGTTTTCTACCAGCAAAAACGAATTTCAAAACGACAAAACCAAAAAAATAACGAGCTTTTAACACTTCCTCTAATCCTTCATCCTTAAATTTTTAATTCATGAAAAACGCTTCTCGCTGACATTTCACCCCGGCCTTGCTCAGTATTTTATGTTACTGCCCTGTAAAAAGGTTCCATGACAAAAACAAATTCGTCCTTTGTCCCCTGCTTTTGTCGACTGTCCTTGTCTCTTTCAATGATTAGGTCAAAGAATCTTAATTAACAGAATTATAAAGAGGACATTTTTGTCGTAAATTCCTATTTTAATTATTGGGAAACGAAAGCTGACAAGGCTAGGTACGTGAAACCTTTTTTATTTTTATTTTTTGTACTATTTTATTTTTTTTTTACATAAGACTGACCGTGACTGACCCCTATCTCACCTGATGTTAAGTGCAGATGAGGCCAAAGGTGTCTCACTGGTTCAGTAACAGCGTTCAGTAACAGACTCTAGCCTTGAAGAGCCCTAGATAGTATTTATCCGGAAAAACAGACGACGTAACGATGTAATGTATTGTTTATCAAGATTAAAGTACACGTAACGTATTATAAACTAGAGAATATTATAATGTAATACAGCAAAGTTTATAGCTAACGATGCCAAGCAGAGTCATCTCTTGAAATTCCTAGCATTTTAATTAGGTATAAATGCGCGACATGTTTCTTCTCAATTTCGAAGAAAAAATAAGCCGTTGTAGACATTTCGCGACGCCAAGGCTCACCATCAAATATACGCACACCACACAATAATCCCCAATTATCTCACGCTAATTAATAATGCGATTTAAGATAATTATCGCGTTTGAAACACGTGGTAGCTATGCCATTACAGTTAATGGCGGTGTGTTTATTTCCGACATCATTCGCTGATTGTTCGGCCAATATTGGAGGAAATTAAGGACCGCAAATACGCTATACAATCAGCCATGCGATAGTGTGCACACGCAATTGTAATGGCGATGATAATTTGAGCACGTTCTATGTAGGTATAGCTAGGTATATAAGATAATGTTTATGAAAGAGGAAAACCGCGATACTGGTTTGACCAATAGCTTCTTAAGCAGAGAGTTGTGGGTTTGATCGGGCTCGCGCTTCTGAGTTTTATCAGGATATAGGTTTGTGCGAAATTAAATGCTAAATTGACCACTATTTTTTTCGGTGAAGAAGAACATCATGAGGATATCATTAGCACCGGGCCTGTGACCCTGAAGGCCTGTCCTAAGAAGGGAGATTAAAGAGAAAACATAATAACATTTTACTTAACTAACGACACGAAATCCTTAAAGGCACTTACAAGTAACTTAATTTTATTAGGTAGGTACTTAATAAGATACAACAGGGTTTAATTAAAAACTTAAAACACGGCCCTAGTCAAAATAAATTTAGTGCTTATTGAACTAATAAAATTTTAAGATCTTTAGGATTAAACGACTTTCAAGTTTGTAGTCTGGATTTGAAGTGTACCTAATCAATCAGTTCGGCCTGTTCAAGACTGTGACCGTCTATACCAATTATCACTTATAATAAATATTAAAGTATTTTTGTCTGTCTGTCTATCTATATAAAAAAGTGCGAGTCTGACTCTGAGTTCACGGGAAGTACCCTGTAGGTTTTGTTTCCCTTGTGAGTTTCGAAAATTTGCGGAAATTTGCAGCATAAACGGCTGCATCTTTTGATTGCGTCGGCTTAGAAGTTTTTTTTTTACAGCTCCAAGGGACAGTAGACCTCAGTATTCGATATAAATTTCAGCTTGATACCTCCACGCGTTCCCGAGAAAAAGGGTCTTGACCGACAGACAGACAGACGGACAAAAAGTGATCCTATAAGGGTTCCGTTTTTTCCTTTTGAGGTACCGAACCCTAAAAATACAAAAAGTTACTTTATATCCGAGGAAAAAGATTTTTTTCCAAGTGATCGCGATAAATGAATCCCACGTAGACGAGAAAGTTACATGTAACATCTGGTATAATACATGTAAAATCTGGAATGCTTGATCTTTAACGGTGAATCAATTGTTTGAAGAGTTCGCTGGCCACATAGAAAGGAGTTGAAAAACAATATAGTAAGAGGTAAAGCATAACTTTTCGATCTTTGATTTATCGACTTTTGCGTCTATCTTCAAGCTTCACTACGTTGGCACCGCAGACTCGATTGCGTTCCCATAAAACAGCAGTTCCAGTCAGATCTTTATCACATCCCTTCAAAGCAACCTCCAAAATTTTCATTTCACAGTCATTGAATTAAAACTTTTTCCCAAAGACCGTTTCAAAAGGAAGGCGTAGCCTATGCATTTGCGTTAAAAAAAATGTCCTGCGCTTAAGGAAAGAACGTTAAAACTTCCAACGGTTTCGAGTAAATTATCTTGAGATTGAACCTTGCGAGTGAAGTTTGGAAAGTTTCGGAAAGTCCGGGGTCTGGCCGAGGGAAAAATTGCCGTTAAGGCTTGGACGAGTATGCTAAAGAGCCGAGCGGGATGTAATGAGTCGCGCTGAGATCGATTGTCTCCTGTTTATGAATGACTGGTGGTAGGGTAGCCAACCCAGTAGTTGAGAATAAGAGGAAGCTAGTGATGTAGTCAAGACAAAAGGCACAATTTTATAGGTACAATACAATACATGACCCTTTTTTGTTAATCCAGCACAAAACACAAAAATAATTGCATACGTTTTTATAATAAAATTCCAAAAAATATTATAAATGAAACATCTACATGATGAAATAATCTTATTACTAATCCCACCATAATAATATATAATGATAAAGCATGCGATTGTAAGTATGAACGTGAGTGTGTACGTGTGTATGTTAGTTACCTACTCCTTCACACTAAAAGGACATGCCTGATTTAGATGAAATTGGTATGTAGATAGCTGGACGTCTGGTATAACAACACTAACAATAACTAACTAAATAACGGCTTTAGGATTCTGATGGGGCTGCCGCGGTCTTGCAGCGCGTCGGGCACGTTTGCGCTGGCTAGAACGGATGATTTCTATGCCTTTATTGAATCAGTCGTTACTTTATGGACCTCCACATATCAATGAACTAAAAGAGTTTATTTGCTCACCCGCGACCTTATGATAGCTAATTTTATGAAAAATATGCTTGTTCATGCAGTTCCTCCACCTCCACTCCGTAAGAACACACACAAATCACACAAACCCATCTATCACCACCACCACACTACACTGATGTTAGCTAACATCTGGTAGCATGGTGTACGGTTGTGTTGCTCTGAAGATGAGCTCTGGTTGAGTTCGAAACGCGTCAGTGTAGTGTGGTGGTGGTGATAGATGGGTTTGTGTGGTTTGTGTGTGTTGTTACGGTGTGGAGGTGGAGGAACTGCATGAACACGCATATTTTGCATAAACTTAGCTAACATAATGTCGCGGGTGAGCAAAGAAATTATTTTAGTTCATTGATTTCTATGCTATGCCATCATGCGCAAGAAGACTGTCTCGATACTTGGTAGGCTGTAGGCTAGTGCCAACCCCATTCTGCAAACTGTGGTGACGAGATATGACTCGCCTTGCATGCGCCACTTTGCCCAGGTGCTGACCAGCAGAAGATGAGTCTCCTGTTGGTCATGTATCTTTTTTCAAATTCATGAACCCAATGCCCATGACCACACCAACCATTTCACAGTAAACGTCATAGTGACATCGCATTAATTAACAAGAAAAATTGTAATGACTTTTGCTTTGAAAAGGTTCCATGGTGGTTCATGAATTAAAGTCCTTGACTGTACGTGTGCGAAGCCGCGGGTAACATTCAAACAGTATGTCAAAGTAGGTAGGTATAATATCAATAGCCTCTTTAAAATATACTTCATATTATCAGCCACTACACAAGGTATACTATAGGTTCATACAGTGTAGGTCAGGTACATTATAGGAAATAATTATAGGTATAGGTTTAGGAATAGTATGGGTAGGTATAAATATAGGTTCATAATTATACGAGTACAAGGTATATTTAACAAAGGGAATTGATCATAAAACACATGTGCCAACGCATATTATTCGATGACGAGCATTTTAAAACAAAGAAAATCAAATGTTAAAACTGGTGTCCAATAAAATAGTTACGCACGAGCACCCCAGCTCCGCTGAAAAAGGTCGAACTGCGACCTGGCGCCACGTCAAAGAAATAAATTTTCAGTTACGACGTTCTAACTTTATAGCTTCGAGAGCATAGCAAGTAACAGATATTTTTCCACTAATTTTATAGCATATAAAGCAAAAAATGAAGTACAATGTTTTGTACTGTAAAATTAATTCTAACGACGAACATTAATTTACTACCATAAGATTCAGATGTAAAAAACAAAACTTACGTCGCTCCTATAAGAATGACTACATACAAATCCAAAACATGTCCGGCTATGCTTTACCTATCTATAAACAAGAGTGAACTATTTATTTCAATATAACTTTGGAAAAGGAAGCTGTTTAGTGTAATTTCAGTAAAAAAATATGAAAAAAGACCCATAATTTTCGCGCCGTGGGTGGGTTGCATGCGCTGTTGTCAACCTTATATTAGCACATGCACTATAGCATGCTATGCTCATGCTCAGACCCTGAACTACGTAGTGTAAAATTTGAACTTCGTATCTTGCCGTCCCGCTGACGCTTAAATTATTTAATACGAGAGTGAGAGGGATAGTAAGATGCGAACTTCGATTTTCAAATTTCGTACGCGCACAGAAAGACGCAAGTTGAGCATAAAAGGGCATTAGTGTGAACATAGCTTTACGTTATATCTGTTATGGAATGAAGTTTTAGCCATCAAATGCTCAATTAGACTGACACTTATGATTTAGTTATCCCGTCGTTAATTTTCAAGCAGACACTACCTAGGTCGTTAATATTATTGCAGTTACTGTTTCAAGTATAAACCAAGGTTTGATTTATAATTAATGGTTACGAGGTCGTGAATCATGCAGGTTTCGTGACTTGACATTTCATCTACAGACCCAATAATGCCTACATATCTCATAATATTAAGTCTGCAGCCAACAAGCAGATTATAAATAAAAACAGATAGACCAACTTGAATTTCTCAAGGTATAAATTCTATAATAAGACAACGAAAAGGACTTTAACGTGTTTTACGCCAACGAAAATTTAACGAAACTTATAATTAACTGGTTTTTTTATCTACATACATAAGTTTTTTTTTATAAATCCCGTGTCTATATAAAATTTAATTGAGCATAATTAATTAATTTTCATGAGCAAGTCATATTTATACATATAAGAATAGGCTAGTTACGTAAAAAAAATAGTCTGTCACTTAAATCAAACACGTGTTTTTTCTTATGTCAATTGAACAAATAACGATGAAGATGAACATAGCCAGTTAACGTTCCGCTTGACGTCACGCCGTGCGACACCTTTCATCACGCCGCGACGTCACAGGCCCCCATCTCGAACTCCCGAATTTGTCTTTGTAATTTTTCGTATGTTTGACAAAAAAAATGGTGTCCAATATTTTCGGACTAAATGGAATAATATTTTTAAACCAGGAAACTAGCCTATTGCCTTAAATAGTACATTGTATCTTAAGGGCGGTAAATAAGGAATTACAAACGAGAGTCTATTAGAAGCCCGAATGAGTCACTGTTCATTATTCTAGTACCGCCCGTGCGATAAAAAATTTGCGAGTAAAATTGTTTATTTGTACGACAAAAAATACTATTTTTGCCGAAATTGTCGATACCTTAGGCTGCGCTCTTGGCAGCGCCAGCATCCTCCTCCAACAGCACCGTGCGCAGCAGCAACGCGCAGCAGTATTACGAGTACTACTGGCAATGACTCATTAACCGACCTTGGGTTTCATGACAAGAAAATTGAAAATTAGTACGCGCATTACCCAAAGGGTTCTACACGATGGCCCTGAAATAAATCCTGAAATGTTTACAGTTTTAGAGTTTGCGAAATGAAAAGTTGCAAAATGAAACAGGTTGCCACACGTTACGTTGCGAAAAGGCAGTATTCGCTTTTTACGAGTGTTTGCCCGCGGCTTCGTCCGCGTGGAATTCGGTTATCGCGCGCTGTTCACTCATTTACCGATCTTGGGCTTCATGACAAGAAAAAGGCTCGAAGGTTTTAGATGGGGCATTACGTAATTTATTGAATCAGGCGTTACTTTGCGGAGGTCCATATCAATGAACTAAAAGAATTTCCTTGCTCACCCGCGACCTTACGATAGCTAAGCTTATGCAAAATATGCGTGTTCATGCAGTTCCTCCACCTCCACACTGTAAGAACACACACAAATTACACAAACCCACCTATCACCACCACCACACTACACTGACGCGTTTCGAACTCAACCAGAGCTCATCTTCAGAGTGACACAATCGTACACCATGCTACCAGTTGTACAACTGGTCGCGGGTGAGCAAGGAAATTCTTTTAGTTCATTGGGGCAAAAAAAAACAAAGGTAACTCTCGTTCAGGCAGTCGGGTAAAAACCTGGCAATGATCTCTTTTCTTTCAACCATTCACGCGCGTTCGTATTCTGCGATTACAACCAGCGACGGCTTTACGACTAATAAATCTACGGTGGATAATTTCAATTTTGCGTTTTATTGTTGCTAAATTGGAAACCCAACGGCTTGGAAGACTGTTCTGTTTCGCGGGTAATCTATGGCCGGTTTTAAGTACATTTCACCCATTTCGGGGTTTAACGCTGACGTTTATGACCGAAGTTCAGTTTTTGGGGCGACGTAAATTCGTTTTTTTTTCATTTTTCCTTTTTACGCATGATTTGTTGCTGTTGTTGGAAGTTGGTGTTCGATTCGCAATTGCCAATTTATGTTTTTGTACTCCTTAGAAATATGTCTTACTTAACTCCGGACATTCAAACCAAACTTTTTGCTTCAAGTCCTCACAGAAACGTCGTAAATTTTTGGGAGTCTTAAAATACTCATGTAACAAATCACAGGTATTCAAGTTTTATTACTTAAGAAATGCGGATTAAGTATGAAGAAGTAACCAGAAGTTGGTAATTTTTTTCAGATCAGTGAATATGGTCTTCGAAAATAGTACATTTTGTCTTAAGGGCGGTAAATAAGCAATTACGAACGAGGCTCTATTAGAAGCCCGAAGTCGAAGACTGAGGGCTTTAATGAGTTGATGTTTGTAATTCTAGTACCGCCTGTGTGACATACAATGTTTTTTATCACATTTGCGAGTAAAATTGTATATTTGTAAATAAAAACTAATATTTTTTCAAAAATTGCCGATACCGGTAGATTAGATTAGATTAGATCAGATTTATTTATTGCCTTTTGAAAAAATACATTATAAACACATGTCAGTTAATTACAAGGAATTCACAAAAGGATCGTCAAATGTATCGTCAAAAAATAAAAAAATAAATTTAAAATGTCAAATTAGAATTCAATTCAATAATAATAATTAAAAGCAAAACAAGAATATACTTAAAGCTAACTGCGCTCTTGGCAGTGACAGCTCCCCGCCACCTTCCTTCCTTCATACAGCATGTGCCTGACGTGCGTGCGCTCCTGCAGCAGCGCGCGCACGGAGCAGCAGCACGCGCAGCAGTATCAGTACGGGCAATGACTTATGCGACCGACCTTGGGCTTCATGACAAGAAAATTAGTACGGGCGGGGTTAGGTACTCATTTACCGACCACGGGTTTCATGACAAGCACATTAAGGTCAAGGGTTTTATTTGGGGGGTTGCAACCAAGGTAGCCTGCATGTTACGACACTGTTTACGAGCAAGTGTGATGAAATAGTAAATTGTGTCTTAAGGGCAGTGGAGTCGATATTCGTAATTCCAATACCGCCCGTGCGACATGTTTTTCATGACATTTGCGAGTAAAATTGTATATTCATGAAAGAAAAAATATTATTTCTACAAAAATGGCCGATATTTTAGGCTGCGCTCTCAGGCAGCGCCAGCGAGCTCGCCCGCGGCGTGCACCTGCAGTGCTCGGTGTTCATGTGGTGCGCGGCGTGCTGCGCCTCCGCGCGCAGCAGTATCAGTACGGGTAATGACTCTTTCACCGACCAAGGGTTTCATGACAAGGAAATTTGTATGCGCAATGACTCATTTACCGACCATGGGTTTCATGACAAGCACATTTAGGTCGAGGGTTTTATTTGGGGGTTGCAACCAAGGTAGCCTGCATGTTAAGATACTATTTACGAGCAAGTGTAATGAAAAAACATTTTTCACACCTCTCCTTCAGAAAAGTAACTTTTCCTCCCTGACGAGAGGGAGCAAAGTGCAACTTTTCTGTTCAAGGCTTTTCTAAGTGTTTTATTGCAAATGCTATTTTTGACGTTGATAATTGTAAAGCCACGCTATTTTATATGCTGTTTGTTTTTTAATTATATTTAGTTTTTTTTTTCAAGTTTCTTAATGGTCGGTGTGAAACGTATGAACAACTCGGAAGCAAAATTATTTTCATCTTGGGCGTTAACACTTAAAACTTAAAACTTAAATAATAATGTTAGTCAGGCACTTCCGATGTTTTAAATTGATACGTCTCAATTGGTAATCTAGTTCCCCCCTCAAACGTATAAACTACAAAGAGAACATATCTATATATTTAACTAGTACGTGTTTCAATTTCAATTGGAACAGCTGCCCCGTTTGTAGGTATTTGTGAAAACGATGCGACTACGTTTGGAATTTCCTAAGAATTTATATGTTTGGACATTTTCGCTATGTTATTTTGACCGCGATCACCTTTAATTGGGTAGATCCCGATAACTCGACGCAGTTGCAATTAGATTAATTTTGATATCTCCTTTTGTTTAACCAAGATAAGAACGATAAAACCTATTGGTTTGTAACGTTCAAAGTATTGAACAAATTATTTATCAAAGAAAGAAAGAAAATACATTTATTCGGAACAGTGACAGAATAATTACATAGAAGTAAGACAAAGAAAACAACACTGTGTTACTGTTCATGAAACGGACCCACCTCAGCATAATGCCGGCTCAAGAGCTGGCGCTGGTCTTCCGGTGGGACCGTGAGGCCGTCATTGCACGCTGCACGTGCGACCGGACCGTGCCTAATTGTGAACGCGACGCAAAGCTAACAAAATTACCTACAGTACTCTCAGAATCAGAACCAAGGCGGATCTAACATCTCATTCACCTAGAAACATGCATCGTATACTTGAAAAATATAACGACGCAGTCGAGTAAAAACTAATTAGAACGTCGGAAAAAATATGCTGTTGTTTTAAAATATTTTTTTCTATGTTTAAATTAATTAAGTAAAAATATAAAGCACGTTGGTATCCAATAAGGCTCAAAGAAAAACATATATTAATTATAAATGAGGCAGAAAGTTGTTCGAGCCTCGTAGTACTCCATGAAATTTACGCTAAATTTCACTTTGCTGTCACTCCGACACAGCTTACAACGTACTCATCATTGCCATATAATCATTAAAGCCTTAATTAATATTAATATCAACCCAGTACTTTAAAAAAAATATTCCCCGTGTACTCGTAAATTCATATAATACTTCAAAATAGGCAAGTTTTTTTTGCAAGCATTATTTAGAATGCTTCTGACCGAAGCAACTGGAGGTTTATGGGGGAGGCCTATATCCAACAGTGGACATCCTATGGCTGATATGATGATGATGACGACTAAGATATTCACTGTTTAATTTTCAGCTGGTTTAAGATAATCGATGCATTATTAATCTTCACCACAGTCACTTCTTCTCGATGGTTTGACCAGAAGTCTACACTGTGTTATATATGCTGTTTGTTTCCCAAATAAATAAATAAACAAACTAAAGTATTTACCATTTCTTCATGTGATAAGGGTAGAACGATGCGCATTTTCATTTTTTATCTGTTATGAATATTTTTTTTCTTTCTTTCCTTCGACTATCGAACATTTGGCTGTAAAACAACAACAAACAAAACTGACAGCAAAATGGTTTTGACATCTTCAGCATTTGGATCCTTCGGATATAGAATCCTAAAAGTTGGCAAGGCTTGCAAGGCTAGGTAGGGAAATAAAAAAATGAGCTCATCTTTTATCAATATTACCATCATATCACCCAAAAACCTCCATTGCTGAACAAAGCTCTCCCAAAAAGAGCTCCATAACGATAGATCCTGCGCTACACTACTGGCTTAACGAGTAATGTGCCCTGCCCATTGCCATTTAAGTCTGGCAACTCTTGAAGCTATGTAAGTGACTTTGGTTCTCCTCAGGAGAATCTCCTGTAGATCCCCTCGTTTCTATTTCGCTCACGTAGGAAAACTCCGAACATAACTTGGTCCATTGCGCTTTAGAATGACTTTGAGCTTTCTTATGAGGCCCATTGTTAGCGTCTAGAGAACATGTCTCAGTTCCGTATGTTATCATAATCACTGGCAACACACACTAGTCAAAGCCGTCATATCGAGTCATATGCAAAGTCTTTCCCAGTTCAGCAGCTTGAAGATATTCTTCGAGGCAGCAGTGAATAATTTAGGCGATATGACATCTCCCTTTCTCAATCCACAATACAAAACACACAGCACAATAATCATGCATGAGTCATAATCATAAGTTGAAGCCATTTACTTTAAATATTAAAAGTGAACATTCTGGAATGTTTTCTGTGCCCAGGAATGAACTGAGTAACCAAGTGATTACGAAGTTATGAGTTCAGTTCTTGTTCACATTGACATATTGTTCTGCCTTTTACATGTTTGTTCTTTAATGATGCTAGAGTTTGCTTTTGTGAACTCGCTGGGTAATCTGTGTGATGGATTTAAGAACTTTTAATTTACTTTCTTTTAATTTACTTTTAGGAGCACATTCTCAGGTTTTGTGTAATTAATCCATACAAAACGTACAGTTAACCTTGCCAAAACTTAAAACTCAAACTCAAACTCATTTATTTGCTTTGAAACAATACAAAATACTGTATCAAACCCTGTAAAGGCACTGCAATAATGTTATTATTAAATTAACCTTAAACTTATGAGCGCAGATAAGGATATGTGCTCGTGCCTTAAACTTAAACTTAGCTAAACATTATTATGTCATAATAATTTTAGTAAAACACAAGATATTGCATACTTTCTTATAGTGCTGGCTAGTGCTTATCCTCTAAAAATTCCTGTAAAGTGTAGTAGGATTTTTCCACAAGGTATTTAGTAAGTGCAGTTTTAAATGTTTGACCTTTTAAGCTTTTCATTAAATCTGGACTTTTATTATATATTTTGATGCACATCGCATAAGGCCCGGAATGAAATATTTTCAAGGTAGAGGTTGGCAAAGCTAATCGGTTTTGATATCGTAAATTATGCGGTCGGGTGAAATAATCTTTAGCTAGAGAGTAGAAAGTTAAGTTAGAGTTAACAAATGTACAAATTTATAAAATATATAATCCGGGTAAGGTTAATATTCCTAAATTTTTAAAACGTTCTTAGTAGACACGATAAACGTAAAAAGTAGTGAAATTTTCTAAACAGCCAATCGCCTAGGGGTGTATATAACAACGCCCATCGGATTGAATAACTTTTACTAAAGCGGGCATCTCAATAGGTCTTACAGTGAGGCACTGTTTATAGAATTCGACATCAGTATTCCAGATCTTATTTTATTAGGTACACATCATTTAAATATTTCTAATACTCACAGTTTGATTGGGCTCCCAGGTCAAAGTCATCACGTACTTTAAAACTTTGTTTTTTGTGAAACATCAAAAATCGCTCATCCTGATTAAACAACTTTTATTCAAGTGGCATTAAAATATGTCATATAGTTTGGCTGAGCTCTAGATTTTTCTTTCAGGTACTCCAAATCTTTAAAATTCTAGTTTTTACAGGCTTTCTGTTTTGGGTATTAAACTTTATCTTTGTCCCAAATATCAGCTCAATAGGTAGACGTTGTGCAAGTACTACTTCAAATTAATTCCCTCCTGAATGACCCACTCAAATTTAATTTCAAAATTGGTCAAGTGCGAGTCGGACTCGTACATGAAGGGTTCCGTAAACAGTTCAGTAAAAGTTTTTCTTAAAATTCATGTAATATAAGTTTTTTTGCTGACTGTACTTTATGCTCCTGGTTACCAAAGTACTCGTTAAGACGACAAACGAGTCCAAATTCGATGCGGTCGTGTCGTTTATCACAGAATAATAATATTGCATTGTCATCGGATTTATACATGCGCGTAAAATTTCAGCTCAATCGATTGATGATATCCACTTCAAATTTGAGTTGAAAGATTCCACCCGAGCAAACATAGTTACATTTACACTGCAAATAAATATAATGCTTGTAATAGGTTTTTGTTAAAAATTTCATTTTTAATACAAGCTTTTTTTGCCGAATGTATTTTTTGTTGACTGTACTTGAATTGTCGTCTAAACTACATATCTGTACCAAATTTCAAGTTGGTACTATTAACTATTGAGGAGTTCCCTTCTGCAGAGACGATCCTGGCAAGACCACTAAGTCACTACCAGATTATTGTATTGTCACCAAATTTACATAAGTATGCCAAATTTCAAGTCGATCGGACCACTGCAAGTGGGTCAAATTTAGCTTCCAAGATTTGACCCAAACAAATAATAAATAAATAAATAAACAAACAGGGCAAGCTAAAGCAAAGCTTCTAAAATATCGCCGAAATGTAAGCACTTGTGCAAGTATTTCGAATAAAAAACAATTTGAATTCTCATCCTCCTTGGTTCTGGCTGTTTGCTTCTGAAACCATTGCCAGAGCAAGCCGCGCGCGGCTCAAAAAAAATTGCTGTCTGTCAGCGCGGTGCATTTTTGGCGAACTTCGTATGTTATGTAATTAAATAATAAGAAGCTAGACTAGTGTAAATAAATTTTAAACTGTATTATAAACCTTGTTAATAGTGTTAAATACTTAGTATGATTTTTTTGTGTAAAAAACAATAGGTAAACATAGTGACTAATACGGTGTGGATTTGGCGAGCGCTTTATCAAAGTTGGCTTCATTAAGGTTTGTGGTTCATAAATTGCTTTATTAATTTTGCACAAGAACGAATAAGGTACACAATCAGACAGTCACTATATTATATTATCGAAGCGTTTGTAAATATCATTAAAATCGCAAACGTAAAAGCTAAATATTCAAACTAAATAGGTAGTCGTTGCTAGGCGACTCGGTCGCCTTAGCAACGGCTAATAACGCATAGCAACCAAAAAACGCTGAAAAAAACACGTTTCTTGTATGACGACCCCTTTAATTTGTAACTTTATTTTATTTTTAGTATTTGTCGTTATAGCGGCCACAGTAAAACATAATCTGTGAAAATTTCAAGTGTCTAACTTTTACGGCTTCAGAGATAGAGACCTGTGACAGACGGACGGACAGACAGACAGACAGCTATTCCTTACCTAACTTTCATTGTTTTAGACCTTATTGTATTTGCACAAAAATTACATACCGAGATATTTTTTCTTCGATATCCAATACTAAATTAGTTTTAGCTTCGTTCACGTTCTCACACAACTGCTAATCTTATAGCGAATGTCTGTCGCCGACATGTTGATAAGGCAACCATTCATTACAGAATAATGGGCTACGGACTGTGATCGAATACTTCCTGAAAGGGTTTCAGCTAGAAGCGATGTATACAGTTAATCTGGACTTAAATGAAATTTACTTTGTTTTCAGGGTAGATGATATGGATCACGAAAGAAAAAAAATTGCTTAGTAAGATTACAATTTATTTTTCTTAAGTAACAATTAAGGAATTAAGAAGGAAAAAAGAAAGAACGAAGAAATAAAAACCGACAATTGCAAACAAATGCCTGCACATTTGGCCATATTTCATATTTGTAAAACTATAGAAGCCGAGTCAATTTCAACACAAACCCGGGACCCAAACGCCAATGTCAAAACGCCATTTAAATCATCAACTGTTTCTAAAATCTCATCACGACACGACATGCCAAGCTATTAATTTATTTCATGCAAAATTAACACGCTGTCCCTTTTCATTCTTTTTTTATCACTGAATGTGTGAGGACATGCGTTTTGTATTTTTTTAATAACAGTCCTATTGAAACTTATAATATAAGCGTGATCTATAAACCGTTTACAGTAAAAATAAGCAAAATTAGATCTAATTCTAAATATCACAAGTAATTAGGACCGCGGTAAAATCAAGTTGGATATTATGTATGATCTACATTTTTTTATGATGTAGAAACACGATGTAAATACATATGCATAAAGTAAATGAAATCTTATTTGATAGGGGGAAGTAGCGAAAGTAAGAAGTTGGTGAAATTTTGCAATGTCATCGTTTGGAACCTAGTGGAATTAGAGACTTCTGTGTTTTACTTATTAAGGCAAGCTTTTCTTTATATACCTACAAAAATTGGAATTCCTACTCAGCTCTAACGAAGCTAATTGCCCGAAAAAAAATGGATAATTGCAGAGATTGTAGTTTAAAAAACCTCCTCCGTTTTTTTTCGTCGGTTAAAAAGGGTTACATTTCATTGGTGAGTCATCGGCGCCCTGGTATGCTCGCAGTTCAGGAATCTTTGAGTACCTGGAAAACCCAGCCATCTCGGATGTTTTAAAAAGATACTTAGCCTACTACAGAGACCGCCTGACGAATGACCCTAACTCGTTATCCAGTATGCTCTTGCAGCCAAATCCGGTTAAAAGACTCAAGAGAGTTGATGTGCTGCCTTACTAAGAGTAGACAGAACAGTGGCTCTGCCTTGCCAAACCCCAACATCTAGCAACCCACCTGATTATAAGCTAGAAAACTGTTCGCAGGTATATTAAAAAAAAATCGTTAGTGAGTACCGTAATCTACTAAACCCTGTGTGATCACGAAAGTACTTGTGCTCTTTGATAGTGGGAGATGTGGGCATGCAAAATAGTGACAACGTCGATTGTGGAAAGAAAACTATATTATATTTCTATCTCTCTAAACGTTGGTTATGTTGGCTTGGCTGACGATCGATGGAAAACCATTTGTAACTAATAAATATTGATATATCGATAGCTGTAGCTCTGAAGCTGAACTAACCTACTCAACGTTTAAGCACTCCATTGATTGAGATATTGAAATTGCAGGTGTCCAATATCTCACCACAGCCCGGGAATCCTGTCTGCAGAATTCACTCCCGTAAATTTGAATTTGCATCCTATCAAACAATAGAACAGTAGACAGATCCGCTATTTTGTATTTATGAGGGTATTTAACTATAAGTCGCATGGCCCCGTAATACCCCGATACTCACTGCTTTGCGTATTAATTTTAACCATAGTCGATATCTGTTTACGTGACGTCAGTGATTATTAAGGTTCCGTAGCCAAAATCGCAAAAACGGAACTCTTATAGTTTCGCCATGTCTGTCTGTCTGTCTTTCCGTATGTCTGTCATTCCGCGGTTTTGGACTATCAATGCTAGAAAGCTGTAATTTTGCACGAATGTATAATGTACGTAAAGTATGCCGACAAAATGGTACAATCAAAATTTCAAAATAGTGTGGGGTATCGTTGGATAGGTCTTTTAAAACCATTAGGGGTTCAAAATGCAAATTTTCATGAAAATCGAGCGTCTCCCCCCCCCCCTCCTCTAAAATCTAAGCCGGTGGGTGGAAAAATTTGAAAAAATTCAGGATGGTAGTAAGTACTTATATCAAACTTTCAAGGAAAACTATAACGGCTAAGCTTGCTAGAGAATTAATAGTAATTTAAGAGGAAGAAAAATATTGCTTATTTTTTTCGTAATAGCTACGGAACCCTATTTTGGGCGTGTCCGACACGCTCTTGGCCGGTTTTTTTATTTCCCTACAGTATTTTATTTAACTGCACCCGTTATAATTGTTTGTTTCCCAAATTTATGCACCTGATCTTGCGCTTGATGCACTTCTAGTGGTCGGATAATTTGAAATTAGGTAAATATCATTTGTTGGATGATAATAAAAGTACAGTCAGCTAAAAATCCTGTATTAAAAAGAATTTTAAAATTAACATATTGCCTTTGCCCAGCAGTGGGATATAGTTCAAGTCAAGTCAAGTCAAAATATCTATCATCGGTTCGGGAAAACCTCTGTTGAGAAGAATTCGGTAAGATACTCAACGAGGTATATTATAGGTAATTATTATAGGCTACATAAATAAATTAATATTATGGGACACTTGACACCAATTGACCTAGTCCCAAACTAAGCAAAGCTTGTACTATGGATACTAGGCAACGGATAAACATACTTATATAGATAAATACATACTTAATTACATATTAAACATCCAAGACCCGAGAACAAACATCCGTATTATTCATACAAATACCTGCCCCGGCCGGGGATCAAACCCGGGACCTCAAGCTTAGTAGTCACGTACTCTAACCACTTAGCCATCTGGTCGTCTAAAAAAAATGCTGTTAAAAAAATGATGTAACTCTTAGCCTGTGTGTTATAGTAAAGTTAGTTGAAATACGATGTTAGAAACATATCTTCGCCTGAACTGCTAAACAACATTAAGAAAATCTCATTTCACTCAAGCCAAAATTAATCAAACTATTATCAACTTTATTCCATCGCCTCTAAGTCTTCATTTAAGTGAACTTATCGAGTTACGATACGAGCGGACTTCGTTCCCCAGGGCATTTAGACTTTGCGGTTACGACACGGTTGCTTCTATAAAAAACTCATTTTCTGTGGTCTTTTTGTGATTTCACCTGAGCAGTAATTATAGTGTTATTTATCTAGCTGGTACTAAACACGGATATTTGGTTTGTAATTTAACTCGGGCTCCCCATTTTTAAAAGACAGCTATAAAGGTATTTTGACATTTTATACTTACAGGCTGAACCGAACGTTATGTGGATAATTAGAGAGACAATTGAATTAGTTTTTAAGCATACTCACTTTAATTCAAAAGTTAAGCGATATCGTAAAATTTTTCATTCGTTTCGTGTCGAAAAATATCTAAACGAACTCCCCAATCACACCGTAAAATATCAGTTGACCATGGATTAAAAAACCCCCGATACACAAAAAAATTACTGAAAAAAAAACGCCGCCAAAAAAAACCACTACTAAAAAGTAAAACATAATTACTTATGCACTACCTAGCTTTTGCCCGCGACCTCATCTTCGAAGAATTCGTTCCTATCTGTATCCCACGGGGACTATGCTGATTTACCGCAAAATTAGCCTAAGTTAATTTAGTATAAGTACCTAGTAATATTTTTTTTTATCTAAGCGTCGTCGGTGTCGGGGGACCGCTAAGGTTAATACTTATAAAAATATAGTTTTTGTAGAGTTTTTATAGAGTGTACCTACTAGTGTTCTGGATATCCTGGCTGCAGCATCAGGCCGAAAATTCCATAATCTTGCGTAGTTATATAGCATACATGGGTGTTTCAAATTTTAGGTCCCAAATATGTTTGAAAGTAAAGTAAATACCCATTATGCGTCTAAGATTCCTACCGCAGCGAACAAAAGAGCTGATGATCTTGAAACGGCTGGACCGATTTTGATAAAACATGTCTAAGAAACATCGCTAGAAAACCTGCTTTCAAATAAAAAAACGGCATTCAAATCGGTCCACTCGTTTATGAGCTACGGTGCCACAGACAGACACACATAGCGGTCAAACTTATAAAAGCCATCTTTTTGCGTCGGGGGTAAAAAATTGAACATAATAAAGCAGAGTATTATTTGTACTATTACTTATTCTGTGGTATTATACCAGGGTAGGTATACAATATTATTATAGTAAAAGAAAAATACATAGTCGGTATAAATAAGTATTGAATTTATTCTGCTACGTGATATTAAATCTATCGTTCGCATTATCAGCTTGATGGGTGTTTTTTTATGTTTGTAGTAAATATTTGTTATACGTCATTACTTTGATAAAATTAAGAAAAATATTTTTTTTCAAACGCATAAAATGTACCGTCCCATAAAAAGCGTCAGCAGAAATTTAATTAAACAACTGCGTCCGTCACGTAGAACGTAAACCTTAGCTGGCTGTAACGGATCGTGGCAACCTCAATAGGGAGTCAGGTGTTACTTTTTTTTTTTTTATGGTACCTAATAGTTTGTCAAAAGATAAAGATTTATAAGTATTCCTTCATCATTATAGGTACAGTCGTATTCATAAACTTGTGAGCAAAAATTTGATCAAAAATATCTGAACACGCTTCTAAGCTGTTAAGAATAGAGTCGTGTTCAGATATTTTTGATAAAATTTTTGCATACAAGACTATTAACTCGTCTGTACAGTCACAAACCTGTATTGTTGGGACACTTGCTACTGTTTGAAATTTGGCGGTATTACGCTTTTCCGGTTTATAACTGACAATATTTACTACGAGTTTGTATAACACGGCTAGATTAAATATGAACAGTCAAGTGGCCAGTGGCTCAACAATTCCTGTTCGCGAAGGTACAAACTGTGATACAACTTTTAAAAAAATCTATGTATTTTTACGATTCCTCGGAAATATATTAATGTTGAATAAAAAAAATTGCTTCGTGTCATTTTTACCCAAACTACATATTATTATTCGTACCCAGTTGCAAGTTGAAGCTATCAACCGTTAAAGAGTTCCGTCCTGCGGCAACGATCCTGGCTAAACCACCAGAATTACACTACTAGACATTATATATTGTTAGAAAAGCTAACAGCTTTGCTAAATTTCAGGTCGATTGTGGTAAAAATAATAAATGAAATAAATGAAGTTTGCAACTAATATGGAAAACTAACAAAATCACTAATGTATCTGTCTGTCCTTTCGCAACTAAGTACAGTTACGTCTGTACCTATGACTATGGCACATGTATGTTTTTACGCAAGATCCGTGTATTATAACACCTCACATGATGCGAACATGTTTCAAGCTCTATGCAAGCTTATTTCAAAGCTTAAAATAACTTAGCACAACCATTTCTTATACCAATGAACGACGTAATATTTTCTCGAACTAAATAACCTCTCTTAGCAGGTATTAAGTTAGGAGTGTAAACGTAAGATGAAGTTGTCCGCCGCCGGTTGTCCGTACTTAACAGAATTTAATACCAAAAGTCACTCATAGTAATTCTACTACCGTACTAACTGCCAATCTCTCAGAAATTATCAGATTATCACTAACACAAATTGAGATCCCTAAAGAGACTACTCTGTTGGCTTTCGAGTGAAGCATCTAATCGTGTTATTAGAACTATTGGGTAACTTGAGATATTTGACCCATTCATAAAGCGCTTGAGATTAAACCACATCTAAATCAGGGTAATAGTGCGTTTGAAGTTAGATTTGATTCGATAAACAGTTGGATGGAGAAATCTCCTATACGGCATATTGAAGGATTAGACAGGATAACTCCTCTTATTCCTAAAAAAGTTATAGTATACTTATATCTCTGGAAACGGACGAATATAAATCATAGTGAATGGCATAGGTAATGCTTCCAATCGCTTTACTCTTTCTACTCGTACTTTGGTACCTAGTCACTAATTGAGTACCGATCTCTGTGTAGCTTAAATTTTATTGGGTTTTTCTTATTATACTTGGTTTTGTCCTTGACAAAGGTTCTTTAAATTTTTTCACTTCACAACCTTAAAATGTTACTTTAGTCTCTGCGTATCGGGGCTCTTGCTCCTTATTAATCTCTAGGGATTAAAGTTTTTTTTTCATTTATTCTGGAAACCCCTAAGCAGCCAGTCACGGTGTTTGTGAATGAAGGATTATCGGCATTTTCATTGATTGTGTATAGACAACTTTTATGGCGTGGAAATAACCTCAAAGTGGTAACTGTACAAAAATATTTTAAAAACGATTTAATTTCGTGAACCACGATTAATGATTACAAAAATGAACATATTTAATTATATTAAGGATGAATTCATTTTATTATGCATAGGCCAATTAGTTTAAAAATAGTTTTCAAGTAAAGAAAAAAAAAGATAAAACCGCGGAACAAATTGTTTGCTATTTGAATTTTAAACAGATGTCCATTACTCGTATTGAGCGTACGTTGTAAAAAAGTAATATTGTTAATTTGTATAGAACGTCGTTTTTTTCCTCGCATTCAAAGTGAAAAGTAGAGTGTTTAACGCGAGACTAAACAACCATAATGACACTCGAACTATAGCCACCCTCGCTCTGCTCGGGTGGCTAAAGATCTCGTGTCATTTTGGCTTGTTTTAGTCCCTTGTTGAACAATCTATTATTCTTTCAGATCGCACCCTAAAGGTTGAAGGTTGACTCGCCATCTCGTTTTTAATCTGCCGCTAGTTAAGCGAAACTCTGAGATTATCAAATTTTTACATGTAGATTCTTATTTTGAACATGAAACTACCATGAATCTAGTAGTAGTAGTACTACTACTACTACTACATTCTTATTCTATATATTTAACTAGGTACTCGACGATTTATGAAATTAAATATCCGTGATCTCCAAGTAACCTCTTCATTTTACGATCGGAAGTTACCGTAAAATGTTTGCTTCGTTTACAAATGTAACTATTTAGGTCTGGGGTCATCTTGTATTTGGGGTTAGGAAATAAGTAAAACAAAAACCCCTACGTATTAGGCTCAACAAACTGCGGGTCCAACCCATTCGTAACCCGGTGCAGCTATATCACGTAAGTTTACGAACTATAGCGTAGTCTCAAAACAGAGAAAGTGAAAAGAAAACTTTATAAAATATCAAGAACAAGAACAAGGCTGTAGGCTGTATAATATAGATAACAAACTAAATTGTGAACCTAACTGAGTCATGTTATAATAATTTAGTGCTTGGAAATATTTACTTTTATTTAATATTTATTTATTTATTACGCTGTTTTTCTGTCTCATTGGATAGAGGCTTTTCTCTTGGTTGGTATTTCTTAACTACATTTTTTTAAACTTGATCTAGGTCAGTAGATATAAAATCTAAATAGGAAGTAATTGCTACAAAAAGTTTTATTAATTTTGTATGGCTTCATTTGTTGCCCAATATGGCTATTCTAGATTTTCTTCCTCCACCTAGTTGCACTTAAGTGGTGGCGAGTAAAGATGCAACCCCAAAAGGGGTCTTTTTGCGGATTTACGGTTAGATCAAAAGGAATTACAATATCGAAATCTGTTCTTCATAAAAGCTGGAGGGCATGTTTATATTTTTTGGACTATCCGTTCTCATGTTAAGGCTTGTCAAAGTTAGGTGTATTTTACATGTTTATGAAAAATTATTCATTTTATGCTGTGGAAATTTTGGGAAATCTTGAATCAGTTTTTCTTATTAGTATGTCCATTAACTACCTGCATTACAAATTTCCAAATTTGAAGTTTCTAGTAAATATCTAGACACACGGTAGCGTGTCAAGCCAAGTTCAAGCTAACAGAACTGGCGAGCAGCACCGTGTGTAATTTTACCCAAACCATTTGGAGCTACTTTTGACCCGCTCATAACTCAAAAACTATTTTACATAAACTCTAGCTTTTATGCAGAACTTTTTTCGATATAGTAATTCCTTTACGAGATATTCACCGCAAAACTACTCCTATCGGGGTACATTTTTACCTCCCACCACTTATGCATAACTCCGTGATGGGGGAAAACCTAGGATAGTCATATTGGGCAACAAATGAAGACATTAAAACAATAAAATCTTTTGTAGCATTTTTCCCCATTTAATATTTTCTTTGCTTTGTCAACCTAATCAGTGAACATGATGTAAGTACATAGTATGTACGAGTAATAATAATTTTATTGATCATTTTTTAATGCTAGCCACGGACCTACAATAACGTTGTTAAATATAAATTATGTTTGCTTTGTCTGGGCTTTCAATTTAGGTTTATTATCTAGGGTTGCAAACGACGTGTAAGTCCTACTTTATTATTAGTATAATTTTCCTATTAATATTATAAATGTGAAAGTTTGTGAGTAAGTGAGTGAGTGAGTATGTTTGTTACTTCTTCAAATTCTTTAGCATATCCACTTAAAATAATTTACATTTTACATTTACTTTTCAAAATAGAAAACTTAATATTGTTTTTTTTTTAGCTGAAAAATATATTATTAATTTTAATAAAGACAAAAAATAATCACCTACATTCAAACAGAGCCCCAACTACTAAACAGTTCAACACTAAGTACTATACGAGTATATAACAACCTGATTTTGAA
Source organism: Choristoneura fumiferana (assembly GCF_025370935.1). Classification (NCBI taxonomy): domain Eukaryota; kingdom Metazoa; phylum Arthropoda; class Insecta; order Lepidoptera; family Tortricidae; genus Choristoneura; species Choristoneura fumiferana. The sequence goes on along the minus strand of NC_133483.1, from coordinate 10,250,094 downwards.
ACCAGTGACTTTTAAGTTCTTCACTAAGTTACTCAAGAAAAATAGTAAACTTTTGCAATGTTTTCAATTGAGCTATAAAGTTGAGGACTCCCAGTATTCTTACTTTAGAAAATATTCTAAAGAAAGAATACTGGGAGTCCTGAACTTGCAAATTCACGTCTAGCCCCCACAACGCCCTGTCAACGTCTCACCGTAATATCGCACTATCCTCTCGTTTACACCACCCAGGCTGAAGATAAATAAAATTACCGACAGCAGCCCGTCGTTTCAAAGAGTCACGCGCACCCATAGTAATGGATTACGTGATCTTTTGACTTGGATACCTTCCGCTTCCATAGGTACTTATTCACACTCAGTATGCATTTTTGAATCGTTTGAAATTTTGGCGAGGACGTGATGCAAGCGTTTGAAAATCCCGACTGGGAAATGTATGATTGATCGTTGCGTGTTAAAAAAAGTGGTATGTCACACCTATGGTAAATAATTCCAGGACACAGCTATAATGAACAAGACTAGATAAATCTAAATTTTATACTCCAGTATTTGAAAATGACAGCCATTTTTAAAAGAACTTGAAATATATCTAAAGTAACGTGAAAAACGGAGCCCTATTATTATCGATTCGCTGTACTGCTTGTATGTGTATCTCTGTTACAGGACTGTATCACAAAAACCGTAATAGATAGACAGCTGAAATTACTGTTCACTGGCAACAGCAAATAATAATAATAATTATAAAATTAAATTAAACGTAAGGGTATCCACATAGAAGAAATGTAATATTTTTAACCGACGAAAAAAAAGCTGAGGAGGTTCGCAAGTCGACGCGTATATATATTTTTTTTATGTATGACCACGCATAACTTTTTAGAGCGTAGTCCGATTTTGATCATTATTTTTTTAATGGAAAGCGTAAGCCCTGAGGGTGGTCTCATTTAAGTTTCGAAAAAATATTCCTACCCTAGGGGTAGGAAAACAGGGGTTGATTGATTGTTCAGTTACTGATTGTAATGTATGACCTGGCATAAGTTTGTACAGAGTAGTCTGATTTTCATATATAATTCTTTTTCTATTGGATAGGTTATTGTATTATATAAATAACAGTATAAAATAAAAACTTTCTACTTAACAAAAAAGTTAAACCGCCGAAAAGACCGAAAAGCAAAAAATAATAAAAAAAAAACTTTTTCTTCTTTCTCTTCTATTTAACCTTAATCTAGGTACTAGTTTAAAGTCTGTGCCTCAGTAGGTACAGCCATCAGATTGTGGACCTATAGTCGTCTACCTGATATGGGCTTTCTATCACTCCTGATGGCTAGTGCTGAGGCACCGACTTCAAACTAGTACCTAGATTAAGGTTAAACAGGAGTAAAAGGAGAAAAACGTTTATTATTTTTTGCTTTTCGGTTTTTTCAGCGGTTTAATTTTTTAATTGTAGGTATTTCTACAGTTTACATTTTCAAACCCAAACTCGAAATGGTATAAAACAGACATAATATACTTACTGCAAATCAACAAATAAAAAACCGGCCAAGAGCGTGTCGGGCACGCCCAAGATAGGGATCAAGTAATATTTTTCTAAGGATTTCGTATTCTGTACTTCTTCCAAATTTAGGTATATTTTATAACTTAGGCTGCTATTTACTCTTAATAATTCTCAAGCAATCTTAGTTTTTTTAAGGAGGTATCATTTAATCGCGTTGACAGACATACAGACTGACAGACAGACAACAAAGTAAGCAAAGTGAGGGTATAAGGTTTCCATTTTTGCAAACTGAAGTACAGAACCCTAAAAACAAAATCAAATAAAATTAATTTTATTTCAGACTCTTGCATTCTTATTTAGTTAGTAAAAAACTTGGACTAAGTATCTATACAATATTCGCAAACGTTACGAAAATCAAAGTAAACTATTTAACTATGTTATTACATATTTCACTCGCCTAATTAATTACTAATTAGGTACTTTTGCACCGTCAATGTAATCAAATATAAATTATGTAAATTTAATCATCATTCAATTACCAAGACACCTGGAATTCAACGCTCGTCAACCTAACTTTAAACACCATTGTTTAACCACATATTTGCTTCCCAATTACGTGCTCAGTTTATATGTATCACAGAGTAGAGCATGTTAAAAAAAAAGTTGAATTTGTCGTCGGCAGCAGCTGTAAATACCATTGGGGTGTGCCCCGTTTTGTGGGCCACTGTCACTACTGTCAGCATGGAGCGGGAAAAAAGACTCATTTTTGCAACTAGAAGACTATTAAAGAAATGTTGAAATTTAATTTATATACTCAGCGGCACAAAATTTGGCCCACTCCACATACAAAATTACCTATTATTGTATACATTTGAGGGCCAGATTTTTTGCCGCTCAGTATATTTATCTACAGGTAGATTCATCAAATTCTATCAACTCCCATGCTGTAAAGCATGGCGTTTAAAAAATGCAGTTTAATACTTATTAAATCCTCTGTCATAATCCTCTGATTTTACTACACATTATTTTTACCATAATGTTTTTTTTCGTGGCAGAGTCTAGAGTAAAGGTTATGTATGAATATATGTATGTAGGTTTTTAATTTCCATCCAGTATAGTATTTCCTACTACTGCATAAACGGCTAGAACGTTTTTAACAAATCCGGTTTTTATTCGTAGCGCGTGTGTCATGTCAAATTTATTTCCGTAGTCGGCTTTTAGTTGTTTAAATTATTAAAATGCTGACTATTTCGACGGCATCTGAGATCCCGTTCAAAGCAAACTTCTTTAAATCAAACAAACCGCTAACAGTAGTGCTTCACTCCGACTGCAGATTTAACGAGAGCTCAGAATTTACTTGCGTTTGTTTCTTATTTTGCCCTCTTGATAAATGATTCGTCCGGGAATGCCAGCTAATTTCTGACTGAGGTCGGAATTTAAAAATGTCAACTGCAGCTTAAGCACGAAAAACATTCGTTTAGTAACAGACCAATGAACAAAAGGATCGCCTTAATTTCTTTGCTCGAAAAAATATTGAGAAGTTCACGCGCTTTTATTGTTCATGATGGGACGCCCTTATTGCTTATTCTTTGTAGTCTTATCCGTTTTTATTCTTAGAATGTGTTGTTTTTTTTACCCATCTATAGGTAATTCTTTTTCACATCTACGGACTTTCTACGGTAAAAAACATTTCAGCGATTTACTCCATTGACAGATGGTTCAAAAGTAATGTCATCATTCGAATGTGTTTTGTCCTATTTCAGAGTTGTCTTTATCCTTACACATCATATTTCTCGCTTTTAACTCAATTTGTTTCAATAAATAGTCTCTAGCTAAGCTTTAGGGGGACTGCTAGGCTTCAGATTAATTGTTCCATGTATGCAGAACAGTACAATACAATACAATACAATAACTCTTTATTGCACACCAACACGGTAAGCAGTATAGAAAACACAAGTATATATATAGAGAAAAAAAAGTAATATGAAGACAGCAATAATCTTTGAATCAAGATTTTTAGTCATCATCAACAAGATGAAAGTCGAAGAAACTGAATGAATTGCATAATAGGGTAGGGAAACTTTTATTTTATGTACATGTTAAGATTTCATACAATATGCCTTGAATAAGAATGAATTTAAGAAATGGATGCTCAAATTTTTTCCCGACTACTGGCCGACATAGTTATTTATTTTCTTGTATTCAGGGAAAGGTTTGTATAATATATAAAAAAAGAATACAAGTGTAGTATAAACAAATAAAAAATGTACATACACAAAGTGAATGAGTGAGACAGAAGATGCTTTTAGGGTGTGATTCAGGCGCATTTTTGTTATTAACATAGGCGTAAGAATAGTATACAGAGGGGGGCCGGGGAGTGTCATGTGTAGATATAAAGTCAAATATCACCAAATTCTTTAGAGATATATTAATGAAATATAACTCATAATGTAGCTTAATGTATCTATATAATATCGGTCTGTTAATATTATGGGATAATCGTAACTAGTGAATAATATTTACTTAGTAAAGGTTGACATTCGGTCCAATTAACGAAACTGGTATCTTAAATTGAACTAGGTACTAGAGCCCTAAATTGTACCATAACAAATAAAAATATGAAATTATATTCATAAACACCATTTTATATTTATTTTTATTATTTCAAGTAACCAGTTCTTTAAAAAGGAACAATATTATTTTTAAGAACTCTTTACAGTTTGACTTAAATAACACAACAACAATGTTTTAAACATTCTTACAAACTGTAAAGTTATATAAACGCAAAAATATCATAAAATCAACACTGCTACAAATAATCAACAATATACTGAACAGAATAATGGAATATTAATTCAACCAATCATCACAAAATATCAGGATTGGTGGTTACCGATTCAAAATTCTATAATACTGACATCTTCACACAAAAATCCAGGCCGCCGTCCGCCAGGGCCCCCTCCTGAAAAATAACCCTAGATACGATAATGGTTATTAATATATCTAGCTATAATTATATACCTAGCTAGCATAAAATTCATTGTAGAAAGGTTCCTGATGCTTTATTCAGTATAATCAATGCAGAACCACTTTGTATTATTTGACAGGTCAATTTCATCACGCAACCTACATAATTTTAAATTCATTACGTTGTTTAGTTTAAACTTTTAAAGAAATTGAACTTCATGAAACGAGTTTATTTACGAAATGCTTAGCTTTGGGCAGTGATATCAAGCCCATTCAGTAAAATGCCTATTTTCCGTTTGGCAAGGAAGTAAAGATTTTTAGTTTTTTTTTTTTTTATATTATGCTCCAAATATTTTGTACAATAGACAGTAGCACCAATTGAAACATAAATCACGTAGTTATTAACAAGGACGTTATTATACCGGGTGGGCCCTGTAACAGGAGCAAAAAATTAAACCACAGTTTCCGCACTTTCTCCTGAGCTATTTTAATTCCACAACTTTTGAAAATAACTTTTATTGTAATTTTTATAATAGTTAACAGATTAATTGGGCAAGCAATGTATTACAAAATCCGTTGTTTTGTTACGTGACAGACGATGTCATTTAGGCTATTGGATGACGTAGGAACATTGAAAATACAATTTAAGTGGTTTGAAATAAATACAATTGTAAAATTACTTAATTTTTGAAAGTTGCAGAACTAAAGTAGTTCCATTTGAGCAGCAGAACCTGGGGTTTAATTTATTACTCCTGTTACTGGGCCCTCTCGGTATATGACATTAACTATACAAAAAATCGTTGCTCATGATTGTTTTCCTAGTTTGATTAGTGTATTAGTATATTTATTTACAGACAATATTGAATTGGTTACCCCATTCTTAAACCTCATTTAACACAGATAGAAATGGATCACAAAATGTAAATTATGATAATTTACAACTGTAGATATTTACTACACAAGATTGCAGTTCGTTGTCAATTATCACCTAATCCCTAAAACGTAATTCCTTATACGATCTGCTTTATAATTAAATTTAGGTATTATAATGCGCCGAAATTGTAAATGGAACTACGAGTTGAGAGTAGATAATTCAGAGAATTTTACAGACAAAGAAACTAACTAAGACTAAAATATAATTATCTGTTTAAGAGGTACCAATAAAATTTAGTAAAAACTTCGCTATTTCATTACAAATTAAAAGAGGAACAATCTTTCTTACTGTACAGAATGGAACGTCAAGTTTTACTAACGACCAGCGCAAACAGAATTAAAGTAATCAACGGGAGCAGGATCTGCAAAACAAGAAGATGATAAATGGACTAGTGGATCTTAAGAGACGCTAGTAGCACAGACATTATTTATATTCCTGTTCGGTCTGTTATATCGATTGTAAATATGGTCAGGAAATTAGTTTGTTTTTTTAAGTTCATTGCTGCAATATTTCTATAAAATGAGACCCTTCTTTATGCGTTTATCTAACTTAAATATATTGATTGATTTTCCAGGTAGTTAGGTTTAAATCTTTATACTTAATTAATAATTAATAATTTTCCTTTAATGTCACTACGAATTGTCATGATATAATTAGGTGCTTTTTTAAGTTTCATTAATAAGTTATTAAATATTAGGACAATATTTTAAAGAAATCTTGCCAAATATGTCGTATTCAATTTGGCTACCCCATGTTTAAAATATAATAATAAATTATTAATTAAATATGCTCGATATCATGTTTAATCGTTCGCTCCAGAAAGATTTTGATGCCGATTGTACGCCAGTTACGACTTATCATTATCATCTCCACAAACATCCAATATTGTTCTGTTTTTATGACTGAAACCCAATGCCTCCTCGTATCCTAGAGCGTCGCCTCTTATTTCGCTCAACAGTGACCGGGTTCCGCTTACATGATGAAGCTGTTACCGCTACATCTATATTTTGTTACAAAAAATAACATTTGATATTTTTGCCACTAGTCACATTTAATACGGGGAGGATTTGGTCCGTGTTGTATCTGAAACGTTCACAGGTTGACGAGAATTTCAATGCTTGAATATGCAGATCGGTTTTGCTGCATTGTTTCATTTTTTCGGAAACTTCCTAATATTAGAAGTCACGTTTTTAAAAATATTTCGAACGTTCATAAATAAAATCCAGGTTTCAATAAAGTAGATACAGTTTGAATTACTGATAGTAAAAACACAAATAAAACTATTAGGCATTTATTTATCTATATTCTCATGCACAAATGTGACAATCCGCATGTGTTATGGCAGCCTGCCATAAGCACCCTTTTGCTACGGATTCTTACAAATGAGTTGATAGCTTTTAGGGTTCCGTACACCAGTTGGTTCGTCCGTCTGTCTGTCTGCGTAGATATTGCTTAGGAAGGAGGCTAACACCGGATATTTATATTTTGGGCGTGCAAGTCCAACTCGCGGTTTTTGGACTTTCAAGAACTATTAAAATTGAAAATTATTTGCAACGAAATGTAGGCCGTGATTAACTTTGACATTTTCGGTCTGCATGCAGCACGTTAAATATGTCTAAATAGTTAGCCGTCTGATATAAGTAATAAATAAAAATATGGATTCCAAGCCTACGTTAACACTATTTTGGAGAAAAAAATGCTAAGAGCGCGATTACCCTTTTCGTAACTAACAATAAGCGTCAACAATCTTCTGCGACTTCAGCATTTTCCTGTTTAGCAAGTTTACTGAAGCATTCATTTTCTGAATAGGAAATATATCTTTTATCTTTTTAAGTATAAGCTATACAAGCAGTTTCTGCCAGGACAGAACAATAAAGGTGAAACAAATGGAGCATACTCGTACAGCGCGAGGCGCATTATATCAGGCGCTAAGCAGTTACCAAGTGTCGTAACAGTAAAACTAACAGAGATTTGTTCCCGTAGACACGTTTAAGTGTTTCCTAGTTTTATTGCATATGATAAGAGACGGTGGTATTGATGCGCTTCTACAGATTTTTTTTTAATAAATATGAAAGCTTGGCAAAACAATTATTAAATTTAGCAGTGCGGAAAAACATGCATTAACAATAAAATTCACAATAGTTTTTATTAACATTAAAGGACTTTTTTTACGCTCATTTGTATTGATAAAACGTACTAGCGCTTACAGCGCGTTTCAATTGAACATAAAATGTGTAAACACTGCCAAAACGCGATGAAAACGCGTAGAAGACGCGTGCATCAACAACGCGCGTCGTCAGCGCGTAATGTTAGCATTAATTCTCGTTCGTACGCGTTCTTTTTGTTGTTCATGTGTTTTGGTGACTATCATTTTATGAGGTCTGTATCTTACTAACTTGTAAAATACATTACAAATTGGTGTAAAATTAAAATTTAATTAAGTATAGACGTAGAACCTTTGCGCCACTAAACGTCATGTTGACATCCCATATATATATCTCCAAAGAAATTATAGCGAAATTGATAATGAATCACGTACCAAGTGATTCAGTTTCCTCGACTGATAAAACCGAAATGAGAAACTCTGTTTTTTTATGTAGATTAATTACATTACATAATTCAACTATATAATTCATTAAAATCCATACTAATATTATAAATGCGAAAGTGTGAGTGTTCGTATGTTTGTGTGTTTGTATGTTTGTCCGTCGTTCACGTCGAAACGGAGCGACGGATCGACGTGATTTTTGGCATAGAGATAGTAAATGGTTCCCGAGGGAACAGCGCGCGATAAACGAATTCCACGCGGGCGAAGCCGCGGGCAAAAGCTACTATTTTAATAAATGAAACTGGAATTCAGCTAAGTCTAGTCACTAATTAAACTAAATCCACAATTCCAGAAAAGATTAAATAAATATAAGTTGAGCTTCTGTTATCTTGGATGTAACTGTATTTGGGCTTCCAGACCCTGATCATGTTGTGATGAATATTACATTATATAATACATACCTATATGATATTTATTTGTAGTAACAGTCACATCATATTAAATTTGTAATTATACAGATCAGTGCCCTTGTTGTTGATATAACTCGTACTACCTTTGTGGTTGTATAATGGATAAATCCCTGCTGATTTTCCTATCACAGCTTTACTTTCAGCCAGACAAATTTAATTAGATCCTATGAGGAGGGTAGTCATAATTATTGGTAAACAAATGTAGGTTGCAATAGCGTGGAGGAAATAATCTTGTAAGGCAATCCGATAATAAGGGAAGCGTGAGTTAGGTAGATATAATCTTAAGATTAAACACTTCGCAATTTTATGTTTATATCTACATAAACTCTTTGTTGTGCAAAAGAAAATAAACAAAATAAGTACAATTTTATATTAAATATATTGACCCGGATAACTCACGTCTTAAATCGGGTTTAGCTCGACATGTTTCGGGCTAATCCGTAGCCCTTCATCTTCGGAGTAACGCGACTAGGCGACTCAGGGTAGTTTCATGTTCAAAAGTACAATTTTATTGAAAAACTTTGACAAAACATTTGCCATACTTGCTTTATAACTGACATCACATAAAAAAGGAGGCAACCCGGTGGGAATCGCGTTTTTACGACGCCAAGCCACTGGTACATAGTGAAGTAAAAACGTTTCTAATTTGTTTATTATTTTTTATTATAAGCAGCGAAAGTTTATTAGAAACTAACTCTTTCTTTTCTTTTTTTTCAGTGTTTAAATCACAGACTTCCTTGTCCACTGATTCCGGTTTATGCACCGAGAGAGGACTCAGGCGCACACACATCGAGCTACTCAAGCCACTTGGAAAGCGAATTGGACTAAAACTGGCAGGTAATAATAATAATATCAATAGTAAGCAGCGACAGATAAAAATCTTCTTATGTTACGCTCTTTTACTTAGCAGTCAAATCTATCAAATTGAATTTCACGTCATCTATAGTCGGATCGATTTAAAATTTTAACCGGATGTACGTATCTATTTATTTTTTATTTTTTTATAAATAAATAAATATATATACCCGTTTAGATTACAAACAATGCAAGCTCTGTTTACATAAAGTGAAATCACTAAAAAGCTTGTATTAAAATAAAAACAATAGTTTTACAAAACCTGATTTATTTGCTCCTTTAGTTTTGACATAGGTATGTCACCCGTCTTTACTTTCTGCATCAGTCATCGTACTGTCTGTCTGCCAAGTTAGGTCAGATTGACATTTACTGATTTACTACGAGGCACCGAACCCTTTTGTGTTTATAATATTGCTCATAGTCAAAACACCACAAACGGGACTTATCACGCTTACACACGAGTAATATTTACCTCGACGTTTCGACCACATTACAGTGGCCGTGGTCACGAGTAGACACCCCCCACTCAACTGCCCACTGTAATGTGGCCACTTGGCTACTGTAATGTGGTCGAAACGTTGAGGTAAATATTACTGGTGTGTTACAGTGATAAGTTCCGTTTGTGGTATTTTAACTATGAAAATCACGAAAGTTTAAAACGTTATTATTACAATAATATTGCTTGCGAAAAACTAGCAATTGATTCCCTATGAAGAGCGTTAAACCTACCTGCTGAGCTGGCAACGTTGCATTTTTGTTAGTTTTTCTCATTTATTCCATAAAATTGAATTGAAATTAAAAATGTGGTCTGATAGAACTCTTCTTAATATATAAGTTAATGTGTCTACTCCAATAATTATTCGTGATAGACTTTTATTTTCTTTAAAAACCGTTATTAAACATTTTTTCGTTTTTAAAGAATATAAAAGTCTATCACGAATAATTATTGGAGTAGACACTATCTTATACATTAAGAAGAATTCTATCAAACCACATTTATAATTTTCATTCAATTTTTATGGAATAGTCGAGAAAAACTAACAAAAACGCAACGTTGCCTGCTCAGCAGGTATAAACGCTCTTAATACATTTTTGTATCAAATTATCCGAGCTGTTTAAACAACAACCTGAAACAGATAAAATTCATATTCCTACCCTGCAATATGTATACCTATTTTTATAAAAACGCGTGTATGCGATCGTATGAACGGTTCATTGATTGAAGCGATTGAGGTGTTCTTCATACCTGCTGAAGCATAAAGATACGATGGAGCTCACGTTTTAACACGATTTTTTCGAATGTTAAAAGATTTTTATAGCAAAATGAAATAAAATGCGATATGTTTTCCGGATAAATAAAATTAATGATAAAAACACTTCAAACTCTTATTACTGTAGATTTAATAAACCACATTTTTCTGAATAATATGAAGTGAAAATCTATTGGCTCGTAATCCTTCTAGGCAAATAAATTTCTTTATTTCATTCATTAGTCATATCATAAAATACATACAAATGTCATTAAACTTAATAATCATTAAATTAAAGTATGAAAAACCCGACTGCCAAAACTAAAAGAAGAAAATAAGTCTAGTGGTCTAGAACTCTGTTAAGTAGCTAATTTAAAGTTCAAGAGTCGGGACCCATTACTAAGAGTTTTTGAGCGTCACGATTTAAATGGGTCCCGACTGTTGAGCTTTAAATTAGCTGCTTAACAGAGTTCTAGACCACTAGACTTATTGTCTTCCGTTTTGTTTTGGCAGTCGGGTTTTTTGATTTTTTACAAGCTTTTATTTAGTATCACCTGTCCCATTGTCTCTCTGTCCGTCTGTCTGTCTGTAGTAAAATCTTGCAAGTTAAATTTGACCAACTTCCAGTAGTCGGATTGACTTGAAATTTGGCACACTTATGTAAATCACATGACAATACAATAATCTAGTAGTGACATCCTGGTAGTCCAGCCAGGATCGTCTCCGCAGGACGGAACTCTTCAACGGTTAATAGCATCGACTTGAAATTTGGTATGCAAATGTAATTTGTGTGACAATGCAAGTACAGTCAACAAAAAGTCAGCACAAAAGCTCAGGATAGGTTATTTAATTTGATGTTTTATTTTACACTTTTTTGATATTTAAGTGAAAACGGTAGATTAAAAGTATTATAAACCATTTATATTTAGAATGGGCTAATTATTAGCTTTCATTTGATACACAATATTGTTACAATATAAAATATTTTTTTTCATTCCTCTGCCATTTTTTTTTCGCAGACGCCATATTGAAATATATTATAGCGTATGTCACTCCGACAGTTATGACGAATCCATACCTCATATGTTAAAATCCGTCTAGCCGTTTAGGCTGCAGCGAGGACCAAAGAAATGGACATACATGCCCACATACATACATACATACATACACTCGAAAAACACAACCCTCCTTCGGGCAGTCGGGTAAAAATTACTATTAAAGCGGAATACATTTTTTACATTCCCTTAACCTTACCACGTTGGATAGCAATGGACAACTTTTGTGCCATGAAAACACACGCCCGAGCATCACACCCTCTCTCCCTAATCCGAAACTCTACGTCCTTAATGAAGGCATTAGCCTCCGACCCCCAGCAACCTGTCGTCTCAAAAGCAAGCGGAGCAAAATAATAATTCGCTTCCAGGGCCGAAGGTTTATCGCATTTTCTGGCTGCAGCTAATTCTACCACAGCGCCAGCGTAAATGTGTTGACGCAAGTAGCATCCCAGAGCAAGCACCGTCCTTTCTATCACGGTACCAAAATCAACCCGTTTGCTTCTACCAGGAACTGCAGATGTATTAATGAAATGCACAAACATAATATTGCAGCGCAGGTGAAAAGCTACCGTTACACGTACCTATTAATAATCCAGGAGTGTTCCCAACTAAGCAGGTAAAGCACGCAACCAAGATCCAAAATAGCCAAATCAACCTGCATGGCAGCAATCGTCAGCCTTGCCAAACAACTGTGAATAATCGCACGGTACAAAAAAAGGTGTCAGCCCTGCCCCGGACTGTTAGAGCGTCTAAGAGAATGAAGCTTCCCAGCGCACAATATGCGATAAACGGTGACGCTGCCATTTCCCTGACATTGTCCCCAAGTCACTGAACTTGCAGAGCGTCTAAGAAATGAGCTGCTCATTGAGCCAGCGCATAATCGAAAACGGTGACGGTACAAAAGAAAGGTGACCCTGTCTCCTTGAAAATTTAAAATGTTAGAGACCAGGCCACCAACTCCATGTGCCGACGCTAGAAAGGTTGGTAAACTCACCTCTTATGATAATAAATAATGATCACTAATAATTATATTAGTAATTATTCCGTTTAAGTTGTACGTTGTTGCTCGTCTATTTTTTCCCACATTTAACTGGCATTAAAGGGGCACCTATCCCATTCCATTATAAATTGAACAACTCGTATACATCATCGCATTAAATCTTTTATCTAGTGTAAAGAAATACGAGAATATTGTTCGTGAATTCTTTATTCGCAATATTTTTTCCCCGCTGCTGAAATTTCAAACTTAATTTATGTTAAACTAGGACTTAAGAACTGGGGTTTAATTTGTCACCCTCTGGTAAAAAAGCACGCACGGCTACAATATTGTTTACTGCTTCCGTTTCACTGTACCTAACGATATTTGGTTATTATTTATATTAAAAAACCGGCCAAGAGCGTGTCGGACACGCCCAAAATAGGGTGGCCATTACGAAAAAATTAAGTAATATTTTTCTAAGGATTTAGTATTTTATACGGAATCTTCCAACTTGGGTAATAATTTTCAAGCAAACTTAGCCGTTATAGTTTTCCTTGAAAGTTTGATATACTTACTACCATCCTGATTTTTTTCAAATTTTTCCACCCACCGGTTTAGATTTAAGAGGGGGGGGGACGCTCGATTTTAATGAAAATTTGCACTTTAAAGTTGAATATTTCGCAAACAAATCACTGAATGAAAAAATCTTCTTAGCAAACCCCTGATGTTTTTTTTAAAAGATCTATCCAACAATACCCCACACTATAGGGTTGGATAGGAAAAAAAAATCACCCCCACTTTACGTCTATGGGAGGTACCCTAAAAAAATTGTTATTTTTTTTTAAATTATTGATTGTACCATTTTGTCGGCATAGTTTACATATAAATTCGTGCAAAATTACAGCTTTCTAGCATTGATAGTCCCTGAGCAAAGCCGCGGACGGACAGACAGACAGACAGACATGGCGAAACTATAAGGGTTCCGTTTTTGCCATTTTGGCTCCGGAACCCTAAAAACGGGTGTGTAATAATCGGTATAACAACATTTGATATAATTTCAAAGGATAGGAGCTTCACAGAACTTTTTAATAAAGTAAACCTAACGTAACCTAACCCAAAGTTCATCAAATCAAATTAATAACAATAGAAATAAGTTAGATTTTTAAGATTAATTTCATTATATCAAAGTCAAAGTCAAAGTCAAAATATATTTATTCAATTTAGGCTATAACAAGCACTTATGAATGTCAAAAAAAATCTACCACCGGTTCGGAAAAACCTCTGCTGAGAAGAATCCGGCAAGAAACTCAACGAGGTATATATATTTTTTTTTAAAACAGGTTTACAATATTATTAAATGATATGTATACATCACAAGTATTTAATATCAAATTAAAGTTATATCAATTGTTGTTATATCCTTCGTTACCCACCGATTAAAAACATAACCAATTTACAATAAACATCCAAGTCATCCTGCCATCTCCTTATAAGTCCACAATACAGATAGGGAACGTTTCCGTCGTCATGAGATTAAAAACTCCAGAGAAGCGCTCCATGTTTAGTAGTAGGACACGCTAAACAGGCTATTATACAAAAAAAAAAAATTCGAAAAAATATTCAAAGCTTATCTAATTTGGGAGAAGCCTTTCGGGACGTGGGTGAGACATACAAGTAGAGATCTAAAATAGTCATAAGGGTTTGTGCTTACTCACCGGGACTTGGATCAGATTACTGTTGGCACCAATACTGGAGCCAACGTTTGCTGTATTGGACGAGAATAAGTAAAGAATGTAAAAAGACCTAGAAGTATATTTAGAACGTTTGATTAAATGAAATGGCCATTCGTTTTGTTTTCATGGATTTTAATGCAATTGTCATTTTTTTGCAATTATCGTTAGGTGTTTGTCACTTGTTCCAGCTACAGAATGAATGTGAGAAATTTAGGGTTATTCACGTTTGGGTCTCTAGCAGCTATAAAAATAAGTTTCTGAGTTTCAGCGATCAAAAGATACATGCTTTTGAAAGTTTGCTTTGTTTTCATACAAAAACTGCAAGAATCAAAACCTATTAGCTACTTGCCGTTGACATAGAATTATGTTTGGAAAGAAAAATTCCATCAAAAAACAAGCAAAGAAAAATCTTAAAATTACTAATTTGTAACGAAAGCTTGTTTGTCATTCAAATACTGTAACATACAATTTTAACTTACTTTTTTGAATCAAATTTAATAAAGAATGGACAAATAAAATTAAAATATAAATACATTTCATCAAAACAGTCACATTGTTACAATCAACAGCTGCGTTTTGTTGTATCGTATATGCATATGTATATATAAAAAAATAAAAATAAAATGTGCGTGTAAACTCTTTATTGTACAAAAGAAAAGAAACAAATACAATTGACAACCTTTGAGATACAACCTTCTTTGAGGCAAACTTAATTATCACTTTAAGCCGTGGTATTATAGAACATTACTAATAGGTACCTACTTTCAGAAGCGTGATCAAATGAAGATGTTTTGAGCTTTTCTTTAAATTCACGAAACTCACTGTAATGAAATGATAATTACGAGTGCGAAACAATAAACAACATCTTCCCTAGTTATTTTTCATCACACTTGCTCGTAAACAGTGTCGTACCTTTACCTCCCATATAAAACCCTCGACCTTTTGTTCTTGTCATGAAAGCCAAGGTCGGTAAATGAATCATAGCGCGTACTAATACTGCTGCTGCTGCACGACGTAAACGACAAGAACTGCATGCGCACGCTGCGGGGGAACTTGCTAGCGCTGCCCTAGAGTGCAGCTTAAGGTATCGCCAATTTTTATAAAAATAATATTTATTCTTTCACACATATACAATTTTACTCGCAAATGTGATGAAAAACATTATATGTCGCACGGGCGGTACTCGAATTACGAACATCGACTTATTAAAGCCCTCAGTCTTCGACTCCGGGCTTCTAATAGAATCTCGTTCGTAATTCCTCACTTACCGCCCTTAAGACACAATGTAGTATCAACATGTTCATAAAGTAGATAGGTACGTACTTTGTTCTTATTTGTTTACACATTTAGTTAAACACGTTCCCGAACAACGCACAAGTCTCGGTGACCCACAAAACTTTTGGGATAAGGGAGTTCTAAGACTGCGCGTCAACGTATGACAAGTAATAACAGTATGTTTAGTAAGAAAAGTCTTTAAGATAACTCAACTGAGAAAAAAACATAAGTTGTCGTCTGATATGATAAATAAATCGTCGTGCTGTAATTTTTTTTAATTACTTTTTACAGGGAGAGAGCTGTTTATGAAAATAAGCTGATTATTAAGTTGTTTTTTTGGGCTATTTTAACCGTCGGAATTAATTAAAACGGTTAGATCCTCGGTTTTATCACAACATTTAACCTTAATTAACGTTTCCTGTTTATTTACTTATTTATTATTATTATTTATAATTCACAGGCAGCTTTTAGCTGATGCGTACATATATCTTTGTTCACTGTGTATTAATGTAACTAAATCCTAAGAAAACTTATATTAATAGAGTTTTTTGATACCTGATAAATTAGGTATAAGGGTGTCGCAAATATAGCTCACTAGTTCAATAGGAGCCTTATCACTTAGGTCTTAAGTTGTCCTCAATTCTACTTAAAAATAGACGACGTAAGGAAATTCCAGTCCTAAGTTAGTTGAAGTGGTTTTGGTACCGAAAGACAACACGCTAATAAATGACTGGGAAAATAACGCTGTTTTAATACGATTACTGATATGTTGGATCTTAACGCTTTGTACATTAACCCTTATTGTGGTAGATAATATCAGAGGAGAATCCACGCGAGCAAACTAACAAGTAAGTGTTCCCACTTAATCTTCTGTTTTAATATTCATATTGCGTTCCTCAAGCTGGCTTATGCTGTAGTTATTTTATATGATGGATAGGACTTGGCTGTTTTTATATAAAGCTCTTTGTCGACAAGCGACGATTTATCGAAATAATATTCCGTATTGCTGATATTTGGATATTGTTGATTTTCTTTGACCTGATTCGTGAGAGCATGACATGGATACTCGTATATGGGACATTTACATCCTGAATGCTTTTGTGTAAGAGTTACTTGCATCTGGTGGATATTGAATGATCCAAATACAATTGTGTCTGATTTTATGGCTTTTATTAGAATAAGTGCCCGTTACTTTGTCTGCGATTTTTATTTTATCCCGCGTCCGCGGGAGCTATAATTTTCTCCCTAGTAAAAACTACCCCATGTCCTTCTCCGGGTTTCAAACTATCTCCAACTTTATAGTAAATTTCATCGCGATCGGTTGAGTGTTTTAAGTGCGAAAGTGTAACAAATATATTTACTTTCGCATTTATAATATTTATAAGGATTGTATTTACTGACTGCCGGAAGTAAAAAAACAGTTTTAAACTATTAACTCTTTGAGAAGTAGGTACTAACTAAATACAATATTTCAAGATAAACAATACCTACAAACGAATAGGAAGGAATCAAACATAGTAATATTTTTTTACGTGTTTATCGATTTAGCGCAATCCTTCCATCTTTTTCTACGTAATCTGATACAAAAAAAGATTGAAAAAAAAACTGTCATAAACAAAAAACTCAATAAATGATACAGTCGGTTTCATAAACTTGTGAGAAACAGTTTGATCAAAAATATCTGAACACGATTCTACGCCGTTAACAATAGAGTCGTGTTCAGATATTTTTGATAAAATGTTTTCTCACAAGTGTATGTACTTGACTGTACCAGACCGCTGAACGTAAAACCCATAATGCCATGCCTCACTTACCGGTTTGCCAGCGTTGCCACAGTCTAAAAATACCGCACGGCCAAATGCTAATATAGTTGACAAAATACTTAGGTGCCAACATAACCACAATCACACATAATGTTGTCTTTCAAGTAAAACCCGCATTTCGACAAGCCAATCCCGTAAGGCACTAAGTACAGCCCCACGATCATCAAATTTAGAATCTAAGTGAAGCACCACAGGGTTTATTTTTACTAAACACATGAAGCAGACTTTGTAATTTTTATAACTGGATCTTTCATTTAGTACAGTCGGAACCCGAAGCGTTACTAAACATCACCAAACGGCGCGAGACTCGTAAACAAAACCACCGACGAAGTAATACAGACTTTATTAGCAGGGTATTCTGGTTGGATATTAGACGGCAATTGAAGAAAGTTTTAAGACCGAAACTGAAACGTCACGACAGCTGCGTGGTGTTAACTTTATACGACGAGTTAAAGAGATGGAAGTGGTTAGTAAATTGGTAAATTGTATGAGCAGCTTTAACGTTTACGTGTGTTTCGTAATCTTCGGCAGGCTTTTCGGAATTTATGTGCGAATTTACATTTGAAATTTACCATGAGCTTTACGGTGAAGGAAAATATCGTGAGCACATATCTGCGAAGAAATATAAATAATACACATATAAAATTAGATAATATTTTTTGGAATTGCATGTACCTACACACCATTTCCAATCCCAATCCGCACTGGGCCTGCGTGGGAACTGCAACCCAAGCTTTCTCATTCTGAGAGGAGGCCTATCTGGAGGTCCATTATCAAACTAAAAAGTTAATTTTATAAATAGGCCACAAAGGGCACTTATACATAATCTCCTTTAATTGAGTATATCTGAGCTTTAGAAAAGGCTACCTACTGTAAGAAATTTGATAGAAAATCGACACGTTTTTGTACTTATCTGTTTTCGTATTGGACTTTTGAAATAAGTTTTTTAAAACTGTAAAAAAAATTTTGCTTTCGTTAATGGTTATTGCATTCTATTTAAATTTATCAGTATCAAATGATACGAATGGATTGGTACGCCTAAAAGGTTTGATGCTCATGACCTACTAGCTTTTACCCGCGGCTTCGCACGCGTAAACTATTCGGTCTGGTAGTTGCAATTGAAATTTTCGGGATTTTACAAAATTCCCCTGTAAATTTCCAAAATTTATATCGTGGTCTTCATTGAGGTTGTGTTGTGAATAACTGTGTGTGCTGAAATTTCAAAAATTTTCCCTATCCAAATTCAAATTCAAATCATTTATTCAGTAAATAGGCCGCAATGGGCACTTTTACACGTCATTTTTTAAACTACCAGCGCTTTCGGAAAGACCATCATTGCCAAGAAGAATGCGCCGCAAGAAACTTGTCAGTCATTTTTTCAAAATAAAATAATTACAAATAAAATACTTAAAAACTACAGTATGCAATTAAAGAAAAACTGCAGAATAATAATAATACAGGGACGTATGGGGTCCTTTAGTTAACAAACTATTACGTGGGAATATCGGGATTAAAAGTATTCTATGTTTTTATCCAGGTTATAAACTAACTTTTTGCCAAATTTCATCCAAATCCGTCCAGCCGTTTCAGCGTGAAGAAGTAACAAACATACTCACTCACTCACTCACAAACTTTCACATTTATAATATTAGTAGGATTTGGTAACCTTTCACCTCATGTTCAATGTCTGAGGGCCTGGACACATGTCGCCGGTACGGTGCCGTCTACGGTGTCACGGCGCGGCGCCGTCAAACGGCGTCGTGCCGAAACACGGTGCCGCGTACGGTGCCGTACACGGCGCCGCGAACGGCGTCGTACCACGGCGCGGTGCCGTGTACGACGCCGTGCACGGTGCATCGCTTGGTAGTTTAACTAGTTTACGTTTTGCTGCTGAACGCATAACACGCAAGTACAACCATCGGTTCAAATATACAAAACAATTGTCGTTTTAAATATATACAAGTATACAGTTTTTGCCTTGACATGGACCAAGAAAAACGTATTCTCCTGCTCCTACTGCTAAGACGACGAATGAAGAAAAAACAGAAACGAACATATTGGGTGAATCCATACATGTCTTTAATGAACCATGATGGAGAGATTTTTATGCACTATTTACTTGCGTGTTATGCGTTCAGCAGCAAAACGTAAACTAGTTAAACTACCAAGCGATGCACCGTGCACGGCGTCATACACGGCACCGCGCCGTGGTACGACGCCGTTCGCGGCGCCGTGTACGGCACCGTACGCGGCACCGTGTTTCGGCACGACGCCGTTTGACGGCGCCGCGCCGTGACACCGTAGACGGCACCGTACCGGCGACATGTGTCCAGGCCCTGAGTTAATAAACAAATCGCCATGGAATAAGGGTCAGACCATAAAGATTATAGCGGGATGACTTGGATGCGAATCAAACAGATTGCCCTGGATAGAAAATTGCGGTGAAAAAGAGAGACTTATGCTTAACAGTGGAATACCTCAATAGCTAAGACAAAAAAGAAAACAAAACATCAACGGCGTACTTTTCTTTCCTTAGATGAGTCACTTCTAGTGCTTCTAGTGCTTTGCGCTCGCCGTTAGGCACAATGAAACTATTTTTACCTCCCTCGGTTTACAAATATAGCTCCGTACTAATTGACGCCTTAAATCTGTCCACGCGACGCGCCACTCGCGCTATGATTTAAACTTATGAAGTTTTTTCACTTATGATTTGTGTGGGTGAATGTACTTTTTTCTAGATGAACTTTTTTTCGCAATATTGTACGATTTTGGGACAGTTAAGTTTACATGAGGATAATTGACACGTTTTTTTAATTTAAATTATTTTTATAGTCTTCAAAGATTTTAGTACTGTTGTTGTTTGTGGTGCAGATATGTATATATATTTTTTTATTCGACTGGATGGCAAACAAGCAAGTGGATCTCCTGATGGTAAGAGATCACCACCGCCCATAAACATCTGCAACACCAGGGGTATTACAGACAGACGCGTTGCCAACCTAGAGGCCTAAGATGGGATACCTCACGTGCCAGTAATTTCACCGGCATCGCTATAAATATACATTATTATTATTTATTTCATACGAACTGATTCGCAATAGCGAAAAGTATTATCTGATTTCTCTGACTTTAAATTGGACAAGCGGTGAAAACAAGTTAAACTAAATGTTATAATTTCATAATCATAAAAAAGTTAATTTCTGCTCTAACGACCTTTGACCAGTTGATTAAGAAATGCTCGTAACTGACTTGTACAAAAGTGCATCGCGCATACGTATAGATGCAATGAAACTTAACTGATATTAGGATCCAAATGAGGCATGAATTATCATCAGTACAAACTTTTTGGTTTAGTAGGATGACAGACGTCATCGGGTTTGCTGACACAACCCTGTCCTTTATTTTGTGATTCAACTATATATTGTATAGCAGATACCAAATTAAAAATAAAATAATAAAAATGAAAATAAAAAAGCCTTTTATTTCCTGCTTATTTTACATGGTAGCTTTTACATTTATACTTAATTTTAGAATAATTATAGTATCTGTTTTATATCATATAATCTTTTTGTTAGTAAATTAGTTCTTTAGTTGTAAATAATGCATGCTGAAAAAGAAATAACCTATTTTACTTTTGCTCAGTTAATTTTTTAAATCCTATTTAATATCTGTTCCTTTTTTTTTCTTTGCCTAATTATTAGTAAAGTAGAATAGAATAAGATCTATGCTAGCGCTTCTACAAGCTAATTATTAATATTTCTGCAGGAACCCTGAATTATTACCAGGTGACGGCCTCCTCCAATTCCTTCTATTTTTTCTGTCCTGGGCTACTTGTTTCCATTTTGGGCCAGCATTATTTTTAATGTCATCGTCCCATCTTATTGTGGGGCGTCCTTTCTTTATTTTTCCTGTTGGCCCTTTCCATGTAGTAATTCTTGCAGTCCATCTTTGATCCTGGAGCCTTGCTACATGCTCCGCCCACTTCCATTTCTGTTGTTTTGCATACCAAAGGGCATCTTGTGATATTTCTTATTTTAAAGTGTCTAACTTTTTTAATTTTTCTTATAATTTAGCATGCTACGTTCCTACCATGTTAACAACTAGCTATTCTGCTGTTGATTTTTGACGTAAACTTCCAGGTTTGGCAGCCATATGTCAGGCATGGGAAAATGCAAGACTTCATGACTTTTGTTTTTAATTTTATTGTTAAGTATTCTTGAAAACTTCTCGCATAGTCCAATATTTATTCCATGTATGTTGTATTCTTCTCTCTATTTCCTTTTCATTGCTTTTGCTGTTAAAACTGATCTGTTTGCCAAGATATATGTACTGGTCTGTGTATTTAAGTGGTTTGTTTATAATGGTAATAGGTTTCCTCATACTATTAGTCATATCATAGTTTTTGATGTATTCATTTCCAGGCCGACTCGAATGCTGGCTCTATGTAGTGACTCTACCATGTATTGGAGTTGTGAGCTTGTTTCTGACAATCTATGATAATATTACCAGGTCGTCAGCAAAGCGGAGATGGGTAAGGTATTTACCTTCCATGTTTATGCCATAATTCCTCCAGTATAACTGTCTAATTATGTTTTTTTAGTATGGCAATAAATATTGTGGGTGATAAGGGATCTCCCTGCCTTAGGATACCAAATTATCTAAAACTAATTAATTTTGTAGTTGTAATAATTATTAGTCTTACTTCTAACCTGGTCCATCTATCCTCAAGGTGACTCATGGTTATGCTGTGTGTGGTCAGCGGGACTCTATTGATAACTACGAGTACTTTACTATTTTTGCAATAAAATCATCATGAAGGTTCGCTACCAATTCTCAACCGATGACCACTCTGTCAAGACTGTGTCGACTTAGAAGTTTTTTTTTATTCCAAAAAAACTTTTTCAGGCTTAAATCTGTACGTTCATACTCATGATTGATATTTAAGAATAAGACTAGTCGATGCAGTTTCCTCCAGTTACTTCATTTTTGTGCTAGTTCTTTCAAACAACACAGCGTCTTTGTTTTTTCTTTATTTGATCTACGAGTAACTACATCTCCGGTGTTCACCTTCCTCTTTTTCCTTCTACTTACTCTCTATTATTGTTTCCATAACCTCGTCGTCTCGTATCAAATGGGTCAATTCTATCCTTCCTACTGTCCACCTCATTTCAAACTATGAACTATAAAAACGGTGCAGTTAGCTCTAGTGCGCAGTTTTTAGTACATGTTTAACTAGTTTGATATGGCGTCAAGACACGACGCTAAATCTGTACACGGAGTGTTCATTCGACGTGGTAATCATGCCGTTAATCTTTCGGACGGAATTAACTCGTGTCCGCTGTGAATGCACGCCAGTGTAAGTGTTTAGAGGTTTAAAGTGTCTGGCGTTTGCAGTGATACTGTAACAGCAATTAGTATAAATCATGACAAATGTTGGTTGAATATAGACATTGATCGAGAATTAACCCTTTAATCGCTGGGTGTGTCATAAAAGTAGCACTAGATTGGAAAATGTGAAAGTAGTTTTTTAAAGAGAAATAAAAAAAAAAAATGAGAGTAGTACAGATAATTATACCGAATCAAACACAAAATATTCTGCGAATGGTTTATGATATCTTTAAATGTTTACTAGTAACACATTTTTTTTTGTTTGGGAATGATAGAAAAAAATGTGCTAGAATTAAACATAATAATGTTGATTCTAGATGGCGGGTCAGAATGAAAAAATATACGTATATAGTTGTAGCTATATCTTACACTACACATAATTATGATCGTGTAGGTAAATGGTTGTAGTGGGTCTATATCGACTGGTAGAAAATTGTTAGTCATAATGTAATTTTTGACATAACTCGTTTTTTCTCTGAAACCATTTATTTTTCAAAAATTTTATAAAACAAACCTAACCTAACCTATAGATTTCTACAGGATGACCATTTAAAAAATTATGAAAAATGTACGGTTTCAGCGGGAAAAAAACATTACGACTTATAAGATTATGGCTGTCGAAAGGATCCCGGTTGTAGTAAATAGCAGTACTTATGTGTGCGTGTGTGTCAGTTGTCCAATGTCTGTTTTTAATTTTATTCACTCGTATTCAGATCTACTCTCAACTAGATACTTGACCGACACCGTATAATATAAAAATCTAATGACACAATAACACAAAACTCGACGAATCATGGGCATATTTGAAAAATTCAAAAAACCTTTTTAATAATAAAATAAAACCGTTAAAACCGCAAAAAGCACGCGTTTTAATTTGAAAATGGCGCCGAAAGAATCCCGCGGTTGCAAATTTATGGAGCGCGCGCGATTTATCCCCACCGCGCCTGGGGAACCCTAATAATATGTTTACGCTGTGCACTTATTCGGAAAGCCTATTGTTTTTCCACAAAACGTTAAATAGAATATGGAGAATTATACAAACTGTACAGAAATTTATTTGAATTCTTTGATACATTTCCTGGCGTTTAGCTAACTTGGTCTTACTTAACGATTTGTTGAAACCGATTCATTACCCGACTGCCCGAAGGAGGATTATTTGCTAACGCGTTGCCTGAAGCATTGAGGATAATTTACTGCCCAAAAACATCAAATAAAAATATTATTAAATTGAAGTGATGTAACAACAAACATGCCATGATAATTGTTTGATTATTAAGCCAGTATCATTCGTATATTGAAACTGTTGATTTTATATAAAAAGTCGTTTGGCTGACCATTCAATTCAACTTTTGAAAATATAGCTCCACTGACGCTATCGATGATTCCGCCAACGTCGAGGTTGGAAAAGACACTACCGGTTATTCGTTTTTCGGTAGATTTAGTGTGCGGTACACTGCCGGCCATCAGAAGATTTACAGTCGAAGTATTAATTACTGAACCATTATTAGAAGTAAACTCATTTTACAAATACTAAGATAACAATAACAATGCAGTGAATATATAACATAACCAACAAAAATATGGAAAACTCCCGATTTTGTCACGTCAAAGTTCAATATCTCTGAACCAATTTTTATAAAACACGGCTAAGAACCATAGCTAAAAAACCTGCTTTCAAATAAAAAAAACATATTCAAATCGGTATACCCTGCCACAGACAGACACATGCACACACACAGACAGACACACATAGCGGTCAAACTTATAACACCCCTCTTATTGCGTCGAAGGTGTCAGTGTTAGTTCAACACCATTCTTCGATCCAGGATTACACTAATTCTAATAATTTATTTATATTATTTTATTAATATGTTCTTCATCATCATCATCATTATCTCAGCCTATACACGACCCACACAGGTTCTCTCAATAGTTCATTCGGAAGCTAGTGCAGATTTCAAATTTAATTGTAATTTTTAACTTTTCTTCAATTATTGAGCTTTGTACCATAATAATCCTTGCATATAAAATGTATTGGTATATTGATCACGCAATTCATCCTGCAAACGACCAAACACGACACCCACCTGCGAAAGTGCTAAAAACGCATTATTCCCCCATCGACGCGAGCATGACATAAAAACAAAATTCAATTCGCGTGATATATATTTTTGCCCGACATTCAAAAGCTCAAAGACTGTTAAAAAGCAACAAAAACCAACGATAAAAGTAAATATAATTACGCACAAAAGTAAATATACAGAATTCCTGGGTGGATTTTATCAAACGGCGCGAATTTCTTACCCCTCGGTTAATCCTGGATAATTTACATATTTATTGGCAATGCCCGGGACAGATGTGGTGCCTAATCGATACCGGAACTTTCCGGGTAATTAAATGTACCGTCGAATATAAACATCAGTGTCAGTACGTATATTAAAAAAGTTGGATGAATAATTTGCGTAAGGTTAATGAGGACGTGGAAGAGATTAAAAATAAAATAAAAAAGAGAGCCAAGTTTTGGCATCTGTGTGTGTGTGGGTAAGTAGACGGTCACTTTTGTGATGTAGCGATCATTTTCATGATGATATTTGAAATGGATAATTCAGTTAAACATATGGAAATAGGAAGTTTTATGCTTCATTTAATAAGGCACTTTTTATCTTACCTCATGAATACGTCTCACTGCTGGGGCTGTGCCTCTTAGATTGAGAGGGCTTGGGATGCAGTTCCCATGCAGACTTAGTGCGCATTGTATGAAAATAAATAAATAAATAAATAAGCATTATAATTGTAACTTTCACTTTTTCTGACTTTTAAATTCGCTCTTTGTCGGTCCATAATTGAATGCTCCTCTCATGCACTCAAAGGTTGGCTGGTAGATATTACTATAATAAAGGAATAAATAAAATTCACCTTTGAACGTATATCTCTATAATATATTATGTATGTTATTTGTGTTTGTTTCACATTGATTTACCTAACTCGTGATTCATCTCTGCTCGTCCATCAATAAAAACATGCTTGCTCACCTACAACATTAATTGTATCTCAGATAGCTTAAATTCAAAGGTATGTAGTTAAAATATTATAGTATTCAACAGATAGAATAGATTCTGTCCTCCATAATTTCCAGAGCAATGTTTACTATACCCTATTCCTGCAACACGTTACATTGTTTGATACATAAATTTCACCTGGTATGTTTTCTACCTGCAAACAGGCAAATAGGCGTTCCCCAGGGTAAACCTCAAGGTGGAGATAAAGCCTCGGCTGAAAGATTTATTTGATATATTACGGGAGAATTTCTGGTTCATCAATTATATCGATGGTGGAAGTCTCAATTGACGTAAGGGACAAAATGCTACTTTTCAGGAGAGCGAAAAGAAGTTTTTGGTAATTTTCAAACCCTCACAGCATTGTTAATGTTTAACTTAGCAGGACGTTATAATTACGTAAAATCTTGAATTTTCTTGCTTTTCAACGTGAAACTATAGACATTTTCGTAAAAAGCTTAATAAGAAAAATAGCTGTCCCTTACGCCCGTGACATACGGGTGTCATAGCCCCTTACACTCATAAACCGTAAATAAATAAATAATGTAGTAACCGATTTTTGGTCTTATAGGACATCATATATTTTATTTGCTACATATTTGGACGTAAGTTCCAGTAGTAAAATTAAAAAAAATAGTGAATTAACTCAAAGAACCACTTTAATTATTTAAAATAACGCGCAAAAGCCATATTTTTTTGCACGTCCCCTTAAAAAATATGTAATTTGTAACATTTTCTTAAGTTTTAGTTTTAGTTTTAGTTTTTGCGAGGCATATTAGGACACCCAAGGATGTCTTTCCCTTCCAAACACCGGGTGTTTATAGGGTTGATTGTAGTTGTGGTAGTTCCTATATCGGACAGACGAAAAGAACAATAGCTGAGAGGGTCAAGGAACACATTGCAGCTGTTAAAAATCGCCAGGTAAACAAGTCAGCCATAGCCGAGCATTTGTTGGAGTCAGGGCCAAACCACTGGATTGAGCTTCACAATCCCAAAATTCTGTCCACGGAACGTCATTTTTACTCAAGAATGGTACGTGTAGCGGTTGAAATAAAAAAGCATAAGAATTTCAACCGGGACGATGGGTATAAGCTTTCATCTTCGTGGAATCCTGTTATTAATAAGTGTCGGCGTCGGGATGAATGTTCGGAGGGACGATCGGACGTTGTTAGTGTTGTGTGTCGGTGTGATAGGGTGACTAATAAAAGTGACCAAGTGCGGGTAGTTCGTGATACGAGTGCCGGCACTATTAGTGATCAAGTGCGGGTAGTTCGAAGAACTCGCGCTGCTAGGCAGACTTGACACCCCACACTTCAGTCTACTCGTGACCACGGCAACTGTAACGTTGCCGAAACGTCGAGGTAAATATTACTTGTGTAATAATAGCGTGATAAGTCCCGTTTGTGGTATTTTGACTATGAGCGCGAGTCCTTCGAACTACCCGCACTTGATCACTAATAGTACCAGCACTCGTATCACTAACTACCCGCACTTGGTGATTTTTATTTGTCACCCCATCACACCGACTCACAACACTCATCCCGACGTCGACACTTATTAATAACAGGATTCCACGAAGATGAAAGCTTATATCCATTGTCCCGGTTGACATTTTTATGCTTTTTTATTTCAACTGCTTCACGTACCATTCTTGAGTAGAAATGACGTTCCGTGGACAGAATTTTGGGATTGTGAAGCTCAATCCAGTGGTTTGGTCCTGACTCCAACAAATGCTCGGCTATGGCTGACTTGTTTGTTTATAGCTGAGAGGGTCAAGGAAGATATTGCAGCTGTTAAAAATCGCCAAGTAAATAAGTTTTTATCCCGGAAAATAGCATAGTTCCGGCAGGATAGCGATAAACGAACTGATGATGTTGTTGATGACGATGATGATGAACTGATTTTCACTACCACCACTGGCGTACTAACGCTGCTTGCTTGCATTATTGCTTACATGCTTGCTTGCTTGCTTGCATGCTTGCTTGCATGTTTGATTGCATGCTTGCTTGCACTATTTCTTGCACATTTGGGAGTATTCTTGCTTGATTTGTTGTTTGCATGCGTGCTTGCCTTCTGGCTTCACGCTTGCTTGCATGCATGCTTGCACTATTTATGCTTCCTCCAACACACTGCTTGCAGCTGTGAGGGAGTGGGACGCCAGCCCGCTTCATGAGCGCTGGAGGAGATACCATAGACCGGTCATCGCGGGATCGGGGTAGCCCGCGATGTTCATCTAACCCAGGCCGATAAAATTGCATGTTTGTTGATTTGATTGACAAAATTACATGCTCACTTGCAAGCTTGCTTAGGTGGTTGCTTACATGCTTGCTTGCTTGCTTGCTTGCTTGCTTGCATGCTTTCTTGCATGCTTGCTTGCACTATTTCTTGCACATTTGGGAGTATGCTTGCTTGAGTTGTTGTTTCAATCACTACAAGTTCTAAAAACCATCTGTTTTGATGCCTCCTACGACCTAACATTAACAAGGTATTTTAATGAACTAAAAGAAGCAAGCAAGGTATTTTACTTTAAGTGCCCCTTACACCCATAAAGTAACCTCAATTTTTAAAATGTCTGTTTGTTACTGTCCCTTACGACCAACAATTTACTCTAGTTTTAGCTTTTGATGTCCCTTACGCCCATAAGAGTATTCCTTATTTTATAAGTTGCTGTTGTTTAATGCCCCTTACGACGTACCAATTACACCTTTTTTTTAAATGTCTGTTTGCTACTGTCCCTTACGAGCGGCAATTTACTCTAGCTCTTGCTTTTTATACCCCTTACGCCCATAAAAGTATTTCTTATTTTATAAATTGCTGTTTTTTAATGTCCCTTACGACGTTCCGATTATACCATTTTTAACTCTCAACATACATAATTAATTATACAGGCCAATTATTATTATATATGCATCATCATCTCGGCCTATATACGTCCCACTGCTGGGCACAGGCTTCCTTTATTAGGATCTGTCAGGACAGCTGTCAGGATAGCTTAAAATAAACAAAGTAGCTAAGAGAAATTTACCTCAACATCCTTGACTGAAATTCCATTACGGAAATGTTAGCTCGACGTCAAGCCATTAGGGGATCCATCAACTTAATCTTCTTTTTTTGTTTTGCTTTTGGCATCTTATAAAAAATACGCGCGTTGACAAAGAACAAACGTAGGCAATCAAATACGTCCTCCGTGTTTGACGTGTCTGGCACGACTGACCGAATGTGCAATGCGCAAACGCTCGGCGCGTGGAAGGTAGGTAGACGCGTTAGTATTTTGATGTTAGGTACAAGAAATAGGTACAGGCGGTAAGGTTACGCCCAACAACTTCTTGCTTTTTTATCTTATTCGTTATAAAATGTTGGGGTGTAAAGGGCAATGAAACAATAATTGACCCATACGCCCTTTTATTATATTTGTTGGTTTTTTTTAACGACATGAGCCGAGTCGTAAAGGACATATGAGACTGCCACAGCCCCTTACGACCCAAATATTAAAAAAATAATACATTTACGCCATTTTTCAGCTCAAATATTTTATATCATGTCCCTTAAGCTATTTTATTTTAAAATAATAAATGTTGATAACAGCAAAAGTAAGGGCCGTATCGTAACTTGAATACTACCAATCGACAGAGAAAAAAAAACTCTAATTTTCTATGTTTAAAAGTGATTTTCGGTATTTTGTCCCTTACGCCAATTGAGACTTCCACCATCGATATAATTTTTTCTATAGAATTTTTACGGTTATGATGCAAAATGAAATTCAACGG
>NC_133483.1:10070482-10220408 GCF_025370935.1 Choristoneura fumiferana | reverse complement strand
AAAAAGCTTGTATTAAAATAAAAACAATAGCTTTACAAAACCTGATTTTATTTGCTCCTTTAGTTTTGACATAGGTATGTCACCCGTCTTTACTTTCTGCATCAGTCATCGTACTGTCTGTCTGCCAAGTTAGGTCAGATTGACATTTACTAATTTACTACGAGGCACCGAACCTGCTGTGTTGCTTGTTGCTTTGTGTTTATAATATTGCTCATAGTCAAAACACCACAAACGGGACTTATCACGCTTACACACGAGTAATATTTACCTCGACGTTTCGACCACATTACAGTGGCCGTGGTCACGAGTAGACACCCCCCACTCAACTGCCCACTGTAATGTGGCCGCTTGGCTACTGTAATGTGGTCGAAACGTCGAGGTAAATATTACAGTGATAAGTTCCGTTTGTGGTATTTTAACTATGAAAATCACGAAAGTTTAAAACGTTATTATTACAATAATATTGCTTGCGAAAAACTAGCAATTGATTCCCTATGAAGAGCGTTTATACCTACCTGCTGAGCTGGCAACGTTGCATTTTTGTTAGTTTTTCTCAATTATTCCATAAAATTGAATTAAAATTAAAAATGTGGTCTGATAGAACTCTTCTTAATATATAGTTAATGTGTCTACTCCAATAATTATTCGTGATAGACTTTTATTTTCTTTAAAAACCGTTATTAAACATTTTTTCGTTTTTAAAGAATATAAAAGTCTATCACGAATAATTATTGGAGTAGACACTATCTTATACATTAAGAAGAATTCTATCAAACCCATTTATAATTTTCATTCAATTTTATGGAATAGTCGAGAAAAACTAACAAAAACGCAACGTTGCCTGCTCAGCAGGTATAAACGCTCTTAATACATTTTTGTATCAAATTATCCGAGCTGTTTAAACAACAACCTGAAACAGATAAAATTCATATTCCTACCCTGCAATATGTATACCTATTTTTATAAAACGCGTGCGTATGCGATCATAGAACGGTTCATTGATTGAAGCGATTGAGGTGTTCTCCATACCTGCTGAAGCATAAAGATACGATGGAGCTCACGTTTTAACACGATTTTTTCGAATGTTAAAAGATTTTTATAGCAAAATGAAATAAAATGCGATATGTTTTCCGGATAAATAAAATTAATGATAAAAACACTTCAAACTCTTATTACTGTAGATTTATTAAACCACATTTTTCTGAATAATATGAAGTGAAAATCTATTGGCTCGTAATCCTTCTAGCAAATAAATTTCTTTATTTCATTCATTAGTCATATCATAAAATACATACAAATATCATTAAACTTAATAATCATTAAATTAAAGTATAAAAAACCCGACTGCCAAAACTAAAAGAAAGAAAATAAGTCTAGTGGTCTAGAACTCTGTTAAGTAGCTAATTTAAAGTTCAAGAGTCGGGACCCATTACTAAGAGTTTTTGAGCGTCACGATTTAAATGGGTCCCGACTGTTGAGCTTTAAATTAGCTGCTTAACAGAGTTCTAGACCACTAGACTTATTGTCTTCCGTTTTGTTTGGCAGTCGGGTTTTTTGATTTTTTACAAGTTTTATTTAGTATCACCTGTCCCATTGTCTCTCTGTCCGTCTGTCTGTCTGTAGTAAAATCTTGCAAGTTAAATTTGACCAACTTCCAGTAGTCGGATTGACTTGAAATTTGGCACACTTATGTAAATCACATGACAATACAATAATCTAGTAATGACATCCTGGTAGTCCAGCCAGGATCGTCTCCGCAGGACGGAACTCTTCAACGGTTAATAGCATCGACTTGAAATTTGGTATGCAAATGTAATTTGTGTGACAATGCAAGTACAGTCAACAAAAAGTCAGCACAAAAGCTCAGGTTAGGTTATTTAATTTGATGTTTTATTTTACACTTTTTTGATATTTAAGTGAAAACGGTAGATTAAAAGTATTATAAACCATTTATATTTAGAATGGCTAATTATTAGCTTTCATTTGATACACATATTGTTACAATATAAAATATTTTTTTTCATTCCTCTGCCATTTTTTTTTCGCAGACGCCATATTGAAATATATTATAGCGTATGTCACTCCGACAGTTATGACGAATCCATACCTCATATGTTAAAATCCGTCTAGCCGTTTAGGCTGCAGCGAGGACCAAAGAAATGGACATACATGCCCACATACATACATACATACATTATACATACATACATAAATACATACATACATACATACACACATACACTCGAAAAACACAACCCTCCTTCGGGCAGTCGGGTAAAAATTACTATTAAAGCGGAATACATTTTTTACATTCCCTTAACCTTACCACGTTGGATAGCAATGGACAACTTTTGTGCCATGAAAACACACGCCCGAGCATCACACCCTCTCTCCCTAATCCGAAACTCTACGTCCTTAATGAAGGCATTAGCCTCCGACCCCCAGCAACCTGTCGTCTCAAAAGCAAGCGGAGCAAAATAATAATTCGCTTCCAGGGCCGAAGGTTTATCGCATTTTCTGGCTGCAGCTAATTCTACCACAGCGCCAGCGTAAATGTGTTGACGCAAGTAGCATCCCAGAGCAAGCACCGTCCTTTCTGCCACGGTACCAAAATCAACCCGTTTGCTTCTACCAGGAACTGCAGATGTATTAATGAAATGCACAAACATAATATTGCAGCGCAGGTGAAAAGCTACCGTTACACGTACCTATTAATAATCCAGGAGTGTTCCCAACTAAGCAGGTAAAGCACGCAACCAAGATCCAAAATAGCCAAATCAACCTGCATGGCAGCAATCGTCAGCCTTGCCAAACATTGTCCCCAAGTCACTGTACTTGCAGAGCGTCTAAGAAATGAGCTGCTCATTGAGCCAGCGCATAATCGAAAACGGTGACGGTACAAAAGAAAGGTGACCCTGTCTCCTTGAAAATTTAAAATGTTAGAGACCAGGCCACCAACTCCATGTGCCGACGCTAGAAAGGTTGGTAAACTCACCTCTTATGATAATAAATAATGATCACTAATAATTATATTAGTAATTATTCCGTTTAAGTTGTACGTTGTTGCTCGTCTATTTTTTCCCACATTTAACTGGCATTAAAGGGGCACCTATCCCATTCCATTATAAATTGAACAACTCGTATACATCATCGCATTAAATCTTTTATCTAGTGTAAAGAAATACGAGAATATTGTTCGTGAATTCTTTATTCGCAATATTTTTTCCCCGCTGCTGAAATTTCAAACTTAATTTATGTTAAACTAGGACTTAAGAACTGGGGTTTAATTTGTCACCCTCTGGTAAAAAAAACACGCACGGCTACAATATTGTTTACTGCTTCCGTTTCACTGTTTCTAACGATATTTGGTTATTATTTATATTAAAAAACCGGCCAAGAGCGTGTCGGACATGCCCAAAATAGGGTGGCCATTACGAAAAAATTAAGTAATATTTTTCTGAGGATTTAGTATTTTATACGGAATCTTCCAACTTGGGTAATAATTTTCAAGCAAACTTAGCCGTTATAGTTTTCCTTGAAAGTTTGATATACTTACTACCATCCTGATTTTTTTCAAATTTTTCCACCCTCTGGTTTAGATTTAAGAGGGGGGGGACGCTCGACTTCAATGAAAATTTGCACTTTAAAGTTGAATATTTCGCAAACAAATCACTGAATGAAAAAATCGTCTTAGCAAACCCCTAATGTTTTTTTTTAAAATATCTATCCAACAATACCCCACACTATAGGGTTGGATAGGAAAAAAAACTCACCCACTTTACGTCTATGGGAGGTACCCTAAAAAAATTGTTTTTTTTTTAATAATTGATTGTACCATTTTGTCGGCATAGTTTACATATATATTCGTGCAACATAACAGCGTTCTAGCATTGATAGTCCCTGAGCAAAGCCGCGGACGGACAGACAGACAGACAGACATGGCGAAACTATAAGGGTTCCGTTTTTGCCATTTTGGCTCCGGAACCCTAAAAACGGGTGTGTAATGATCGGTATAACAACATTTGATATAATTTCAAAGGATAGGAGCTTCACAGAACTTTTTAATAAAGTAAACCTAACGTAACCTAACCCAAAGTTCATCAAATCAAATTAATAACAATAGAAATAAGTTAGATTTTTAAGATTAATTTCATTATATCAAAGTCAAAGTCAAAGTCAAAATATATTTATTCAATTTAGGCTATAACAAGCACTTATGAATGTCAAAAAAAATCTACCACCGGTTCGGAAAAACATCTGCTGAGAAGAATCCGGCAAGAAACTCAACGAGGTATATATATATTTTTTTTAAAACAGGTTTACAATATTATTAAATGATATGTATACATCACAAGTATTTAATATCAAATTAAAATTATATCAATTGTTGTTATATCCTTCGTTACGCACCGATTAAAAACATAACCAATTTACAATAAACATCCAAGTCATCCTGCCATCTCCTTATAAGTCCACAATACAGATAGGGAACGTTTCCGTCGTCATGAGATTAAAAACTCCAGAGAAGCGCTCCATGTTTAGTAGTAGGACACGCTAAACAGGCTATTATATAAAAAAAAAACATTCGAAAAAATATTCAAAGCTTATCTAATTTGGGAGAAGCCTTTCGGGACGTGGGTGAGACATACAAGTAGAGATCTAAAATAGTCATAAGGGTTTGTGCTTACTCACCGGGACTTGGATCAGATTACTGTTGGCACCAATACTGGAGCCAACGTTTGCTGTATTGGACGAGAATAAGTAAAGAATGTAAAAAGACCTAGAAGTATATTTAGAACGTTTGATTAAATGAAATGGCCATTCGTTTGTTTTCATGGATTTTAATGCAATTGTCATTTTTTTGCAATTATCGTTAGGTGTTTGTCACTTGTTCCAGCTACAAAATTAATGTGAGAAATTTAGGGTTATTCACGTTTGGGTCTCTAGCAGCTATAAAAATAAGTTTCTGAGTTTCAGCGATCAAAAGATACATGCTTTTGAAAGTTTGCTTTGTTTTCATACAAAAACTGCAAGAATCAAAACCTATTAGCTACTTGCCGTTGACATAGAATTATGTTTGGAAAGAAAAATTCCATCAAAAAACAAGCAAAGAAAAATCTTAAAATTACTAATTTGTAACGAAAGCTTGTTTGTCATTCAAATACTGTAACATACAATTTTAACTTACTTTTTTGAATCAAATTTAATAAAGAATGGACAAATAAAATTAAAATATAAATACTAATAAATAAGCATTTCATCAAAACAGTCACATTGTTACAATCAACAGCTGCGTTTTGTTGTATCGTATATGCATATGTATATGGGTAAGGCCGCGAATTTTGACCAATTTGGACGTTTCAAATTTGGAACGCTGATAAAAAAAAACTGATAACACCTAGATGTTTATTTTTTTTTTATTATATGACACGATATAAACTCTCAAGGTCGCAAATGAGATAATTGATTTAAACCCTTTTAAAAAAATAATAAAAATATATTACCGTCCAAAACGTAACGAAAATTGACTATTTTTTTTGACCACGAGTACTAAATACCTTATTATTTTCATGCTATTTAACTTCTCATGATCATGATTTTGTTTAAACAAAATTTATGATATAACGATAGTCCTACCGATTGCGGAATCATGATAATCAAATAATTTTCATGTTTTATATTTATTTCTTTTCACGTGCCAAAAAACCACGTTTTCGTTACGAATACTTAGGTGACGCTTAATTAAGCTACCTTTAACGCCAATTTCGGTAGAAATTTGTTTTTGTACACTGGCAACTAATACTCTAATAGGGCAACATCGATGAGATAAATAAACCTCATCAGTTTGTTGACAAACAGCCATCAAAAGTGACGCGGCGGTTTTTTTTCGAAAAAACGTCGAAAGTGCTTGTTCGATTTTAAGGGTAAGTAGTGATTATTTTTAACTGGTTGTTTTTTCATACGATAGAGTAATCTTTCCATGTAAGTGGCATGTGTTATTATGTTCAAAATGTCGTTATTCGCCATGATAAACGATTTTTTGTATAAAATACGTTACACTTTCGTTACGATTACGTTACATTTTTACAAAATGCTACGTATTTTCTACATAACGTAACGAAAAAATGTGGTAAAGGGAAGTTCACACAGAAAAATTCTAACTTACACCAGTTTATTATTAGGTTTCCAATGACTGCACGCACAGTAAGTTAGTTAGATGGATATTTTGAAGTTAAATAAATTTTAATCTGTAGGTGCAGGGATCGGCACAAGAGAATTGTGGCGAGTTCTGTGTTCACGTCTTGCTACATGCATAGCGTATTTAAAGTGAGAGACAAACGGAGAGATTCACTTACCTACTTAGTTCATTTGTTACCTAAACTTAATAATCATAATAATTTATTTCCAAAAACATCTTTTTACATTGTCCACTTAACTAAGATACTACTTCCTAAATTGGTAAAACCTGTGATTTAGGGTTTTGGCCATTTCTTTGAGGTATTTAATAGCTTGTACAGTCGAAGTCACAAGCATGCTCACAACTAGGTGGTAGGACCTTGTGCAAGGTCCGCCCGGATTGCTACCACCATCTTCCTCGCTAATCCTGCCGTGAAGCAGCAGTGCTTGCACTGTTGTGTTTCGGCGTGATGAGTAAGACAGCCGGTGAAATTACTGGCACGTGAGGTATCCCATCATAGGCCTCTAGGTTGGCAACGCGTCTGCAATACCCTGGCGTTGCAGATTTTTATGGCGGTGGTGATCTCTTACTCATTTGATCGTGTGCCATCCAGTCGAATAAAAAAAAAACCACATCCAAATTCGTTATGCTTATAAATGTGCACCTTATTGTCAGTGTTAGAGAGGCATGTAAAGATACACTTTTGGAAAGATGTTCGTCAACTAGAGGGTACTTCTACTTCCACATTCTCATGTTTAGCTCTATAGATCTCATATAGGACAGATTTAAGATCAGTATCGTCAGAAAGTTCTAGTAAAAATAAAAACTTCACTTTATTATATGACATGTATTTTTTTTCATACATACGTTATCTAATGGGATTTTTACCAGTTTGATCTAGGCTTTATAAAAATTTGCGTTACGTTTTATGGTAACGTCACGTATTTTTTTTTATGTTATTTCTATGTCACATTGGTTAAAATTCGCGGCCTTACCCATCTATAAAAAAATAAAAATAAAATGTGTGTGTAAACTCTTTATTGTACAAAAGAAAAGAAACAAATACAATTGACAACCTTTGAGATACAACCTTCTTTGAGGCAAACTTAATTATCACTTTAAGCCGTGGTATTATAGAACATTACCAATAGGTACCTACTTTCAGAAGCGTGATCAAATGAAGATGTTTTGAGCTTTTCTTTTAATTCACAAAACTCACTGTAATGAAATGATAATTACGAGTGCGAAATAATAAACAACATCTTCCCTAGTTATTTTTCATCACACTTGCTCGTAAACAGTGTCGTACCTTTACCTCCCATATAAAACCCTCGACCTTTGTTCTTGTCATGAAAGCCAAGGTCGGGAAATGAGTCATAGCGCGTACTAATACTGCTGCTGCTGCACGACGTAAACGACAAGAACTGCATGCGCACGCTGCGGGGAACTTGCTAGCGCTGCCCTAGAGTGCAGCTTAAGGTATCGCCAATTTTTATAAAAATAATATTTATTCTTTCACACATATACAATTTTACTCGCAAATGTGATGAAAAACATTATATGTGGGCGGTACTCGAATTACGAACATCGACTTATTAAAGCCCTCAGTCTTCGACTCCGGGCTTCTAATAGAATCTCGTTCGTAATTCCTCACTTACCGCCCTTAAGACACAATGTAGTATCAACATGTTCATAAAGTTAATAGGTACGTACTTTGTTCTTATTTGTTTACACATTTAGTTAAACACGTTCCCGAACAACGCACAAGTCTCGGTGACCCACAAAACTTTTGGGATAAGGGAGTTCTAAGACTGCGCGTCAACGTATGACAAGTAATAACAGTATGTTTAGTAAGAAAAGTCTTTAAGATAACTCAACTGAGAAAAAAACATAAGTTGTCGTCTGAT
The DNA here is from genome assembly GCF_025370935.1 of Choristoneura fumiferana. NCBI lineage: Eukaryota > Metazoa > Arthropoda > Insecta > Lepidoptera > Tortricidae > Choristoneura > Choristoneura fumiferana. The sequence continues at coordinate 10,212,323 of NC_133483.1, read as the reverse complement.
ATGATAAATAAATCGTCGTGCTGTAATTTTTTTTTAATTACTTTTTACAGGGAGAGAGCTGTTTATGAAAATAAGCTGATTATTAAGTTGTTTTTTTGGGCTATTTTAACCGTCGGAATTAATTAAAACGGTTAGATCCTCGGTTTTATCACAACATTTAACCTTAATTAACGTTTCCTGTTTATTTACTTATTTATTATTATTATTTATAATTCACAGGCAGCTTTTAGCTGATGCGTACATATATCTTTGTTCACTGTGTATTAATGTAACTAAATCCTAAGAAAACTTATATTAATAGAGTTTTTTGATACCTGATAAATTAGGTATAAGGGTGTCGCAAATATAGCTCACTAGTTCAATAGGAGCCTTATCACTTAGGTCTTAAGTTGTCCTCAATTCTACTTAAAAATAGACGACGTAAGGAAATTCCAGTCCTAAGTTAGTTGAAGTGGTTTTGGTACCGAAAGACAACACGCTAATAAATGACTGGGAAAATAACGCTGTTTTAATACGATTACTGATATGTTGGATCTTAACGCTTTGTACATTAACCCTTATTGTGGTAGATAATATCAGAGGAGAATCCACGCGAGCAAACTAACAAGTAAGTGTTCCCACTTAATCTTCTGTTTTAATATTCATATTGCGTTCCTCAAGCTGGCTCATGCTGTAGTTATTTTATATGATGGATAGGACTTGGCTGTTTTTATACAAAGCTCTTTGTCGACAAGCGACGATTTATCGAAATAATATTCCGTATTGCTGATATTTGGATATTGTTGATTTTCTTTGACCTGATTCGTGAGAGCATGACATGGATACTCGTATATGTGACATTTACATCCTGAATGCTTTTGTATAAGAGTTACTTGCATCTGGTGGATATTGAATGATCCAAATACAATTGTGCCTGCTTTTATGGTTTTTATTAGAATAAGTACTGGCTGTTCTGGCTGTTCCCGTTACTTTGTCTGCGATTTTTATTTTATCGCGCGTCCGCGCGAACTATAATTTTTTCCGTAGTAAAAACTACCCCATGTCCTTCTCCGGATTTCAAACTATCTCCAACTCTATAGTAAATTTCATCGCGATCGGTTGAGTGTTTTAAGCGCGAAAGTGTAACAAATATATTTACTTTCGCATTTATAATATTAATAAGGATTGTATTGACTGACTGCCGGAAGTAAAAAAATCAGTTTTAAACTATTAATTTTTTGAGAAGTAGGTTCTTATCTTACTAAATACAATATTTCAAGATAAACAAAACCTACAAACTTATAGAAATAAATTAAACTTAGTAATATATTTACGTGTTTAATGATTTAGCGGAATCCTTCCATCTTTTTCTACGTAAACTGATACAAAAAAAAGATTGAAAAAAACTGTCATAAACAAAAAACTCAGTAAACGATACAGTCGGTTTCATAAACTTGTGAGCAAAAACTTGATCAAAAATATCTGAACACGCTTCTACGCCGTTAACAATAGAGTCGTGTTCAGATATTTTTGATAAAATGTTTTCTCACAAGTGTATGTACTTGACTGTACCAGACCGCTGAACGTAAAACCCATAATGCCTGCCTCACTTACCGCTTTGCCAGCATTGCCACAGTCTAAAAATACCGCACGGCCAAATGCTTTAATATAGTCTTTGACAAAATACTTAGGTGCCAACATAACCACAATCACACATAATGTTGTCTTTCAAGTAAAACCCGCATTTCGACAAGCCAATCCCGAAAGGCACTAAGTACAGCCCCACGATCATCAAATTTAGAATCTAAGTGAAGCAACACAGGGTTTATTTTTACTAAACACATGAAGCAGACTGTCATTTTTATAACTGGATCTTTCATTTAGTACAGTCGGAACCCGAAGCGTTACTAAACATCACCAAACGGCGCGAGACTCGTAAACAAAACCACCGACGAAGTAATACAGACTTTATTAGCAGGGTATTCTGGTTGGATATTAGACGGCAATTGAAGAAAGTTTTAAGACCGAAACTGAAACGTCACGACAGCTGCGTGGTGTTAACTTTATACGACGAGTTAAAGAGATGGAAGTGGTTAGTAAATTGGTAAATTGTATGAGCAGCTTTTACGTTTCCGTGTTTCGTTATCTTCGGCAGGCTTTTCGGAATTTATGTGCGAAATTACATTTGAAATTTACCATGAGCTTTACGGTGAAGGAAAATATCGTGAGGAAAGCTGCACATATCTGCGAAGAAATATAAATAATACACATATAAAATTAGATAATATTTTTTGGAATTGCATGTACCTACACACCATTTCCAGTCCTAATCCGCACTGGGACTGCGTGGGAACTGCAGCTCAAGCTTTTTCATTCTGAGAGGAGGCCTGTCTGGAGGTCCATTATCAAACTTAAAAGTTAATTTTATAAATAGGCCACAAAGGGCACTTATACATAATCTCCTTTAATTGAGTATATCTGAGCTTTAGAAGAGGGTACTGTAAGAAATTTGATAGAAAATCGACACGTTTTTGTACTAATCTGTTTTCGTATTGGACTTTTGAAATAAGTAATTTAAAACTAAAAAATTGTAAAAAAAAATTTTGCTTTCGTTAATGGTTATTGCAATTCATTTAAAGTTATCAGTATCGAATGATACAAACGGATTGGTACGCCTAAAAGGTTTGATGCTTATGACCTACTAGCGTTTACCCGCGGCTTCGCACATGTAAACTATTCGGTCTGGTAGTTGCAATTGAAATTTTCGGGATTTTACAAAATTCCCCTGTAAATTTCCAAAATTTATATCGTGGTCTTCATTGAGGTTGTGTTGTGAATAACTGTGTGTGCTGAAATTTCAAAAAATTTCCCTATCCAAATTCAAATTCAAATCATTTATTCAGTAAATAGGCCGCAATGGGCACTTTTACACGTCATTTTTTAAACTACCAGCGCTTTCGGAAAGACCATCATTGCCAAGAAGAATGCGCCGCAAGAAACTTGTCAGTCATTTTTTCAAAATAAAATAATTACAAATAAAATACTTAAAAACTACAGTATGCAATTAAAGAAAAAATTGCAAAATAATAATAATAATACAGGGACGTATGGGGTCCCTTAGTTACAAAACTATCCCGTGGGAATATCGGGATAAAAAGTAGCCTATGTGTTATTCCAGAGGTCCAGCTGCCTACCTACATATCAAATTTAATGGCTCTAAGCCCAGTGGCTGATATTTCGAGATTTTATCCCCAGGTATCCCGTGGGAATATCGGGTCAAAAAGTCGCCCATGTGTTATTCCAGACGTCCAACTATCTACATACCAATTTTCATGACTCTAAGCCCAATGGTTGTTATTTCAAGATTTTATCCCTATCCCGTAGGAATATCGGGGTAAAAAATAGCCTATGTGTTATTCCAGAGGTCCAGCTACCTACATACTAAATTTCATGGCTCTAAGCCCAGCGGTTGTTATTTCAAGATTTTATCCCTAGGTATCCCGTGGGAATATCGGGTCAAAAAGTCGCATAGGCTATTCCAGACGTTATTCCAGACGTCCAACTACCTACATACCAAATTTCATAACTATAAGCCCAGCGGTTGTTATTTCGAAATTTTATCCCTATCCCGTGGGAATATCGGGATAAAAAGTATTCTATGTTTTAATCCAGGTTATAAACTAACTTTTTGCCAAATTTCATCCAAATCCGTCCAGCCGTTTCAGCGTGAAGAAGTAACAAACACACTCACTCACTCACTCACAAACTTTCACATTTATAATATTAGTAGGATTTGGTAACCTTTCACCTCATGTTCAATGTCTGAGTTAATAAACAAATCGCCATGGAATAAGGGGCAGATCATAAAGGTTATAGCGGGATGACTTGGATGCGAATCAAACAGATTGCCCTGGATAGAAAAGTGCGGTGAAAAAGAGAGACTTATGCTTAACAGTGGAATACCTCAATAGCTAAGACAAGAAAGAAAAAAAAACATCAACGGCGTACTTTTCTTGCCTTAAATGAGTCACTTCTAGTTCCTTGCGCTCGCCGTCAGGCACAATGAAACTATTTTTACCTCCCTCGGTTTACAAATATAGCTCCGTACTAATTGACGCCTTAAATCTGTCCACGCGACGCGCCACTCGCGCTATGATTTAAACTTATGAAGTTTTTTCACTTATGATTTGTGTGGGTGAATGTACTTTTTTCTAGATGAACTTTTTTTCGCAATATTGTACGATTTTGGGACAGTTAAGTTTACATGAGGATAATGTATTGACTTAAGACCAATTTTTCGACCAACGATTGACACGTTTTTTTCATTTAAATTATTTTTTATAGTCTAAAGATTTTAGTACTGTTGTTGTTTGTGGTGCAGATATGTATATATATATATATATTTTCATTCGACTGGATGGCAAACAAGAAAGTGGGTCTCCTAATGGTAAGAGATCACCACCGCCCATAAACATCTGCAACACCAGGGGTATTACAGACAGACGCGTTGCCAACCTAGAGGCTTAAGATGGGATACCTCACGTGCCAGTAATTTCACCGGCATCGCTATAAATATACATTTTTATTATTTATTTAATAGAAACTGATTCGCAATAGCGTAAAGTATTATTTGATTTCTCTGAGTTTAAATTAGACAAGCGGTGAAAACAAGTTAAACTAAAAGTTATAATTTCATAATCATAAAAAAGTTAATTTCTGCTCTAACGACCTTTGACCAGTTGATTAAGAAATGCTCGTAACTGACTTATACAAAAATGCATCGCGCATACGTATTGAATTAAAATTATGAACGTATTGAATGAAACTTAATCGATATTAGGATCCAAATTAAGATAAACGAAAATAGGGATAAATTTTATGGCATGAATTATCATCAGTACAAAGTACAGTTTGGTTTAGTAGGATGACAGACGCTGTTCTTTATTTTGTGATTCAACTATATGTTGTATAGCAGATACCAAATTAAAAATAAAATAATAAAAATGAAAATAAAAAAATATTTCCTGCTCATTTTACATGGTAGCTTTTACATTCATACTTAATTTTAGAGTTAGTATAGTATCTGTTTTATATTATAATCTTTTTTTTAGTAAATTAGTTCTTTACTTGTAAATAATGCATGCTGAAAAAGAAATAACCTATTTTACTCTTGGTCAGTTGAAAAAAATGAAAAATATTTATCAAGTTAAAAGTAATGGTTCACGGTACAAAGGATGGAATCTCCTAGTTAGTATAAAATACCTGTGTCAGGAGACCCCACTCTTCCATTACAAAAAATCTTTATCAAGTAAGTTAATTTTTTAATTCCTATTTAATATCTGTTCCTTTTTTTCTTAGCCTAATTGTTAGCAAAGTAGAATAGAATAAGATCTATGCTAGCGCTTCTACAAGCTAATTATTAATATTTCTGCAGGAACCTTGAATTAACAGGTGAAGGCCTCCTCCAATTCCTTCCATTTTTTTCTGTCCTGGGCTACTTGTATCCATGTTGGGCCAGTATTATTTTAAATGTCATCGTCCCATTTTATTGTGGGGCGTCCTTTCTTTATTTTTTCTTTTGGCCCTTTCTATGTAGTAATTCTTGCAGTCCATCTTTGATCCTGGAGCCTTGCTACATGCCCCGCCCACTTCCATTACTGTTTTTTTGCATACCAAAGGGCATCTGTAGCTCTTGTGATATTTCTTATTTTAAAGTGTCTAACTTTTTTTAATTTTTCTTATAATTTAGCATGCTACGTTCTCACCATGTTAACAACTAGCTATTCTGCTGTTCATTTTTGACGTAAACTTCCAGGTTTGGCAGCCATATGTCAGGCATGGGAAAATGCAAGACTTCATGACTTTTTAAATTTTATCGTTAAGTATTCTTGAAAACTTCTCGCATAGTCCAATATTTATTCCATGTATGTTGTATTCTTCTCTCTATTTCCTTTTCATTGCTTTTGCTGTTAAAACTGATCTGTTAGATATATGTACTGGTCTACATGTGTATTTAAGTGGTTCGTTTATAATGGTAATAGGTTTCCTCATACTATTAGTCATTATCATAGTTTTTGATGTATTCATTTCCAGGCCGACTCGAATGCTGGCTCTATGTAGTGACTCTACCATGTATTGGAATTGTGAGCTTGTTTCTGACAATCTATGATAATATTACCAGGTCGTCAGCAAAGAGGAGATGGGTAAGGTATTTACCTTCCATGTTTATGCCATAATTCCTCCAGTATAACTGTCTAATAATGTTTTCTTAGTATGGCAATAAATATTGTGGGTGATAAGGGATTTCCCTGCCTTAGGATACCAAATTATCTAAAACTAATTAATTGTGTAGTTGTAATAATTATTAGTCTTACTTCTAACCTGGTCCATCTATTGATAACTACGAGTACTTTACTATTTTTGCAATAAAATCATCATGAAGGTTCGCTACCGATTCTCAACCGATGACCACTCTGTCAAGACTGTGTCGAGTTAGCAGTTTTTTTTTTATTCCAAAAAAACTTTTTCAGGCTTAAATCTGTACGTTCATACTCATGATTGATATTTAAGAATAAGACTAGTCGATGCAGTTTCCTCCAGTTACTTCATTTTTGTGCTAGTTCTTTCAAACAACACAGCGTCTTTGTTTTTTCTTTATTTGATCTACGAGTAACTACATCTCCGGTGTTCACCTTCCTCTTTTTCCTTCTACTTACTCTCTATTATTGTTTTCATAACCTCGTCGTCTCGTATCAAATGGGTCAATTCTATCCTTCCTACTGTCCACCTCATTTCAAACTATGAACTATAAAAACGGTGCAGTTAGCTCTAGTGCGCAGTTTTTAGTACATGTTTAACTAGTTTGATATGGCGTCAAGACACGACGCTAAATCTGTACACGGAGTGTTCATTCGACGTGGTAATCATGCCGTTAATCTTTCGGACGGAATTAACTCGTGTCCGCTGTGAATGCACGCCAGTGTAAGTGTTTAGAGGTTTAAAGTGTCTGGCGTTTGCAGTGATACTGTAACAGCAATTAGTATAAATCATGACAAATGTTGGTTGAATATAGACATTGATCGAGAATTAACCCTTTAATCGCTGGGTGTGTCATAAAAGTAGCACTAGATTGGAAAATGTGAAAGTAGTTTTTTAAAGAGAAATAAAAAAATAATATTAGAGTAGTACAGATAATTATACCGAATCAAACACAAAATATACTGCGAATGGTTTAGGATATCTTTAAATGTTTACTAGTAACTAGACATTTTTTTTGTTTGGGAATGATAGAAAAAATGTGCTAGAATTAAACATAATAATGTTGATTCTAGATGGATGAAAAAATATACGTATATAGTTGTAGCTATATCTTACACTACACATAATTATGATCGTGTAGGTAAATGGTTGTAGTGGGTCTATATCGACTGGTAGAAAATTATTAGTCATAATGTAATTTTTGACATAATTCGTTTTTTCTCTGAAACCATTTATTTTTCAAAAATTTATAAAACAAACCTAACCTAACCTATAGATTTCTACAGGATGACCATTTAAAAAATTATGAAAAATGTACGGTTTCAGCGGGTTTTTTTTTATGATAAACATTACATTATGACTTATAAGATTATGGCTGTCGAAAGGATCCCGGTTGTAGTAAATAGCAGTACTTATGTGTGCGTGTGTGTCAGTTGTCCAATGTCTGTTTTTAATTTTATTCACTCGTATTCAACTCTACTCTCAACTAAATACTTGACCGACACCGTATACTATAAAAATCCAATGACAACACAAAACTCGACGAATCACGGGCATATTTCAAAAATTCAAAAAAACCTTTTTAATAATAAAATAAAACCGTTAAAACCGCAAAAAGCACGCGTTTTAATTTGAAAATGGCGCCGAAAGAATCCCGCGGTTGCAAATTTATGGAGCGCGCGCGATTTATCCCCACCGCGCCTGGGGAACCCTAATAATATGTTTACGCTGTGCACTTATTCGGAAAGCCTATTGTTTTTCCACAAAACGTTAAATAGAATATGGAGAATTATACAAACTGTACAGAAATTTATTTGAATTCTTACATTTCCTGGCGTTTAGCTAACTTGGTCTTAACGATTTGTTGAAACCGATTCATTACCCGACTGCCCGAAGGAGGATTATAAATTTGCTAACGCGTTGCCTGAAGCATTGAGGATAATTTACTGTCCAAAAACATCAAATAAAAAATATTATTAAATTGAAGTGATGTAACAACAAACATGCCATGATTATTGTTTGATTATTAAGCCAGCATCATTCGTATATTGAAACTGTTGATTTTATTTAAAAAGTCGTTTGGCTGACCATTCAATTCAACTTTTGAAAATATAGCTCCACTGACGCTATCGATGATTCCGCCAACGTCGAGGTTGGAAAAGACACTACCGGTTATTCGGTTTTCGGTAGATTTAGTGTGCGGTACACTGCCGGCCATCAGAAGATTTATAGTCGAAGTATTAATTATTGAACCATTATTAGAAGTAAATTCATTGTACAAATACTAAGATAACAATAACAATGCAGTGAATATATAACATAACCAACAAAAAGTTGGAAAACTCCCGATTTTGTCACGTCAAAGTTCAATATCTCTGAACCGATTTTTATAAAACACGGCTAAGAACCATAGCTAAAAAACCTGCTTTCAAATAAAAAAAACATATTCAAATCGGTATACCCGTTTAAGAGCTACGGTGCCACAGACAGACACATGCACACACACAGACAGACACACATAGCGGTCAAACTCATAACACCCCTCTTATTGCGTCGAAGGTGTCAGTGTTAGTTCAACACCATTCTTCGATCCAGGATTACACTAATTCTAATAATTTATTTATATTATTTTATTAATATGTTCTTCATCATCATCATCATTATCTCAGCCTATACACGACTCACACAGGTTCTCTCAATAGTTCATTCGGAAGCTAGTGCAGATTTCAAATTTAATTGTAATTTTTAACTTTTCTTCAATTATTGAGCTTTGTGTCATAATAATCCTTGCATATAAAATGTATTGGTATATTGATCACGCAATTCATCCTGCAAACGACCAAACACGACACCCACCTGCGAAAGTGTTAAAAACGCATTATTTCCCACATCGACGCGAGCATGACATAAAAACAAAATTCAATTCGCGTGATATATATTTTTGCCCGACATTCAAAAGCTCAAAGACTGTTAAAAAGCAACAAAAACCAACGATAAAAGTAAATATAATTACGCACAAAAGTAAATATACAGAATTCCTGGGTGGATTTTATCAAACGGCGCGAATTTCTTACCCCTCGGTTAATCCTGGATAATTTACATATTTATTGGCAATGCCCGGGACAGATGTGGTGCCTAATCGATACCGGAACTTTCCGGGTAATTAAATGTACCGTCGAATATAAACATCAGTGTCAGTACGTATATTAAAAAAGTTGGATGAATAATTTGCGTAAGGTTAATGAGGACGTGGAAGAGATTAAAAATAAAATAAAAAAGAGAGCCAAGTTTTGGCATCTGTGTGTGTGTGGGTAAGTAAACGGTCACTTTTGTGATGTAGCGATCATTTTCATGATGATATTTGAAATGGATAATTCAGTTAAACATATGGAAATAGGAAGTTTTATGCTTCATTTAATAAGGCACTTTTTATCTTACCTCATGAATACGTCTCACTGCTGGGGCTGTGCCTCTTAGATTGAGAGGGCTTGGGATGCAGTTCCCATGCAGACTCAGTGCGCATTGTATGAAAATAAATAAATAAATAAATAAGCATTATAATTGTAACTTTCACTTTTTCTGACTTTTAAATTCGCTCTTTGTCGGTCCATAATTGAATGCTCCTCTCATGCACTCAAAGGTTGGCTGGTAGATATTACTATAATAAAGGAATAAATAAAATTCACCTTTGAACGTATATCTCTATAATATATTATGTATGTTATTTGTGTTTGTTTCACATTGATTTACCTAACTCGTGATTCATCTCTGCTCGTCCATCAATAAAAACATGCTTGCTCACCTACAACATTAATTGTATCTCAGATAGCTTAAATTCAAAGGTATGTAGTTTAAATATTATAGTATTCAACAGATAGAATAGATTCTGTCCTCCATAATTTCCAGAGCAATGTTTACTATACCCTATTCCTGCAACACGTTACATTGTTTGATACATAAATTTCACCTGGTATGTTTTCTACCTGCAAACAGGCAAATAGGCGTTCCCCAGGGTAAACCTCAAGGTGGAGATAAAGCCTCGGCTGAAAGATTTATTTGATATATTACGGGAGAATTTCTGGTTCATCAATTATATAATTTTTCTATAGAATTTTTACGGAGTATGATGCAAAATGAAATTCAACGGACATAAACCGCGTTCCATTTCGCACAATCAGCTGTGGAAATTTGGACGATTCAAATATATCGCTGGTGTTTTGTGTTGGAAATTTTGTGCTTTGCAATAAAAATGCCATTTGAGTGGGATTTTTTTTAATTTTATTTATAAGGTTCTGTTTTAACTCGAACATTTTCGAAAACGACGAGGGTATCACACTTTTAATTAAAATGAAACAATAGTTTTGAAAAATGCTGTTTTACATTTTTGATATACACTACTGAAGTTTTTAAAGTATATATATCTACCTATATTAGAATCGAAATAAAAGGCATTCGTTATCATAAGACTAGCTTTTACTCTCGGTTTCACTCGCGTGAACCATAAACATTTCAAAGAAGCAAGCAAGTATGCAAGTGAGCATGTAAACAAGCATGCAAGCATGCAAACCAGCATACAAGCATGCAAACATGCAAGCCAGACACAGCTAAAGAAGCAATTAAGAATGAAGTCTTTACTTTTAGTTCTCTTTAGAACTGGACGTAAATAATAGGATTTAAGGCACATAATATAACATGCGTAAAAAAAGACCTGAAGAGAAATCTTAATTGATGACCGGATAAACTAGTGATTATAAACCAGGGCCAGGAGCAGTAGCTCCAGAGTTCAATTTTCTGTAGTGGCAGACATAATTAGTGCAATTAAAATTAATGTTTAACTCAAATCAATTTTCATCGATTGTGTACTATGCCCGTTACAAGCTTTGTTGAGTTTGGAATTAGAAAAATTAGTTTAAATTGTCCCACGGTATATTTTTGAATGGTGTAGAAATTATGATAAATGACATCAAATTCATCAAAGATGACGTCAAATTAGTAGGGATGATGATGATAAAAAAATGGTAGGCAAACTATTTTTTTTATGCAACAATGATAGTTAAAGAACAATGCATATCGTATCCCTTAATGAAAGTAATATACCTCATGTCTCTTGCCTAGAGCGAGCAAACTCTGCTCAAACAGTTTTGTTTCCTTTAACAATTACCCAGTCAGAGACTCCCATCACTCTAAAAACACAAAGATAACAATGCTGGCGGACAAACTTTGAACTAATCTTTAATACATATAATGATGAATGGTATCGTTCAATATTAACGACACTATTATTCGTTAAGATAACGTGGTATGTAGGCTGGTAGAATTCAGAACTATTATTTAATTACAGAGTACAAGACCCTTTAGGTCACACGCGAGGATGAGAGAATATATAGTTGATTGGTAGGCATTAATTAGTTTAATCTGTTAAATTGTTACTAGTTCTCGTTGAAGTTGGAGCCAGTTTTAACTGGCTTTAACAATAAGAGAATTCCAGATTTACCTTTGTCGTTTGTAGGGTTTAGCTTATCTATGTGCTGTATTGTAATGATTTTCAGTTATATATAAAGATTAATCATAATATTTTTAGACGAGCAGTTCCAATTTACGGTATATATATATATAGATTAGAATTTCCGAAAAATTAAACTCTCTACATAATATTTTCTTATTTAATGCTAATAATTGAACGTCATTATAAATTTCATACCACTTTGCAGGTGGTAGGACCTTGTGCAAGTTCCGCCCGGATTGCTACCACCATCTTGCTCACTAATCCTGCCGTGAAGCAGCAGTGCTTGCACTGTTGTGTTTCGGCGTGGAGAGTGACAGCCGGTGAAATTACTGGCACGTGAGGTATCCCATCTTAGACCTCTAGGTTGGCAACGCGTCTGCAATACCCCTGGTGTTGCAGATGTTTATGGGCGGTGGTGATCTCTTACCATCAGGAGACCCACTTGCTCGTTTGCCATCCAGTCGAATAAAAAAAAACCTATGCATAATAGGTATATTATACTGCTTATCCAATACTCAAAACTATTTTACTGTTTTTATTACCATATTACCTAATATAAGTATAAGTATAAGGCCATACTACCTCAGGCTGTTAGCACAGTAAAACTTCGATGTTGAGCAATATTTCTAGTCTAGGAGATCTACCCATTCTCTAACTAGCGTTACTTTCGATAACTGTGTAAATATAAATAAATTGCGGAAGTTCACATAGCTAGTTAGTGCATTTATTTGTACACGAACTGACCCACGCTACAGCAAGTTCATTAAGGCGACATCCGAATTCATTAGTCTCAGCGCAGTCTCATAGTAGTGGGTAAATATTTAAGGGAGCTATCGGCAAACGCACGCGTTGATATTTGTATAGGGACGAAGGATTAGTTCGCAAGTTGGACCCTTAACTTCGTACTGCATGAGGCTGAGCGACTGTAAATATCGTAACCAAGTTGCTCTTTACGTCTTGCGTTGTTCCTTTTTGGACTTTACAGAGTTTAACTCTTTCGGTACATAGGGTTTACAAAAGCAGGATGAAGTTCGTAATATATAGGTACTAAATATACAATACAAGAGTTAAATAATACACTGCTCATAAATAAAGATACAGTAAAAAAGACGATGATAATTATTGTGAAAAACATTAGACAAAGTTTTTCGTGAATTCGCCAAAGCTGATAGTCATCACCATTATAATTTAAGAATTACATTCTTTTCGTTAAATAATGATCACTCACCCCTTTCTTCCGCCAGCTTTTTGACTTCTTGGTATGACCCAGTGCTAACTTTCTTCTTAATTTGGCTGAAATAATTTAATATCGTTCTTCCTCATCGTCTCTTTTTATAAATCTTTCACTCTCTAATACCTGTAAAAAAGAAAACAACTGATAATCACAACATTTAAAATCATCGGGTCACTCTAAGATGCCACTTTTGATAAGAATAGATTCACTCAAGACCCTCTTGTTACTCTTGAATTTCCATACCTGAATAAAAAACTCATTTGCTGCTAAGCTTGACGGTTCTACGTTTTGTCTATCGTTTCGCAGTATTGTTTTGTTTTGCATACCTAAGTATAATTTGTGATTAACTAATAATATAATAATACATAGACGCTGGTGTTGTGGTGTCAGGGTGTCACCAGTGCACTCAGACATCATAGGGCGGGTTGTGGCGAGCTGTTGTTGCGTATATAGCGACACCATGATCCTGAACACACACATTCATACACACACATGCGCTTATACTCGTACACACACTCATACAGTAATCATGAATCCCTTACCAACAATAATAGTAATAAATTCCCAATTTTCTTTTTGGGTGGCGATATCCCAGTCAAGCTTTAATATAATTAGTCAACGTGGTAGTTTAAGTATGAAAAAGTTATGATAATGATCAAAAGATTCATTAAAGACCTATAATCTATATTTTACAAGCTTTTATTTAGTTTCACCTGTCACGTTGTCTGTCTGTCCATCTGTCTGTCTGTATGCTTGCCTGTAATCAAATCTTGCAAGTTAAATTTGACCAACTTCCAGTAGTCAGATTGACTTGAAATTTGGAACACTTATGTAAATCGCGTGACAATACAATAATCTAACAGTGACATCCTGGTAGTCCAGCCAGGATCGTCTCCGCAGGACGGAGCTCTTCAATGGTTAATAGCATCGACTTGAAATTTGGTATGCAAATGTACAGTCAACAAAAAGTACAGTCAGCAAAAAAAGTTTATATTAAAAATTATTTTTTTATGGTTAGGTTAGTTTATGAATCAGCTCTTAAAAAACGGTAGGTACGGACAAAAGGTACATAGCGGAAATTTTAAATAAACACTAGGGCAGACTTTTAGAATCAACGTTCAAATTATAATTTCCCGGATTGCCTTCTTACCATTGTTTACTTGGACGGTGTATTTTCTTCTAAGAATCAGTTTATTTAGTTCTAGAGAAATGAATTTAATTAAAATATTTTGAATAAATATAATTAGAACAGTCGTCAGCAATATTCAACGTTTTCTCAAGAACTTGTTAATTTTCTGACTCGGCTTATTAATTTGCGAAGAACTTAATAAATCTGTGGATATGCTGACAGGTACAGTCAACGTCATAAATAAGTGATCACTTTTGTACCTTGTCACTTTTACGTCATGTTTGAAAAGCCATACGAAATTGTGTAACGACTGAAAGCGACAAGGTACAGAAATGATCACTTATTTATGACGTTGACTGTACCTATACTTTCTTTATATCAAATCAAAAATTAAGATTTCGTTGAGAATGAACGTGTTTTTGAAAGTATTTTAAGATGCTTATTATCATACAAACTGGCTTTTATCCACTTGCGTGAAACATAAGCATTTCAAGGAAGTAAACAATAAAAAACTAGGTTATTATATATTTTTTATATTATTTATTATAATAAGTGAATTTACAAGTATGCAAAAACCAAGCATTACGGGTATTTTTGTGAGATATAATATCATTATGTACTTATAGTTAATTTTATGGATACTTAATGCTTAAATTCACATAAACAATAGAGTAAGAAAACTAATTTGGATTTTTAAAATACTACGGCATATCACATCAAAAGAACTCCTTAATCAACTTTACATGACACTGGCACAGTCCATTATGACCTATTGTATTCCAGCTTGGGGAGGTGCAGGAAAAACTAAATTCTTGGAGGTGGAGAGAGGGCAACGGTGTTTGCTAAAAGTAATGTACTTCAAACCATATCGGTACCCAACCATAGATCTGTATAGTTCTTGCGACGTGCTGACCATGAGGAAGCTATATATCCTACATGCTATCCTGAAGTTACACAAAACGTTGCCATATATTGTAAGGTATGACAATGAACGTAGAAGAAAACCTACAGTTGCTCCCCTACCAACATGTCGGTCAATTTTTGCAAATTTTTGCGCCAAACACACACACACACACACACAAAACAACATGTCCACAGTTATTATAGTAAATAAATAGGAATATAGAATAAGTATAATATAGAATATAGATTAAATATAAATAATTAAAGAAAAATATCATATAAATCTGTAAATTAAATGTAACTAATTAATGCATGTTATTTACGTCTACTTCGGGTAATATTTATTGAATACCTTATTGCTATTGTGGAAGAGCGGGATTTCCTGACACAGATGTATATTCACTTACTAGGAAATTCCGGCCCTGTTTAGAAATATTATTTCATGTTTACCTGAATAAAGTTTTTTTTTTTTTTTTACGTAAGCTTCTATACAAAACTGTGTTTTTGTTTAAAGTATGTGTTTTTTTCTTTATATGTTAGACAAGAAGCTATTAGTGCAATGAAACTACTTTTTCACTGATAAATAGAAGTCTACACTATTTCAGATTTCCATTGTCTCCCCTTCATACCAAGCAACACCATAGTGTGAGTCCAGTAAGATATCCACATCAGCAAAACGTGGCGCCATTCCTTTCTAAGCACAGCCGAGGAAACAAAGATATTATATTTTTTTCTTCCATTATTGTAGTGTAGTGTCGTCAGATTTATGGAGCCGTTATTATTACCATGCATGGGATTCTTCGCATGATTTATGAATAAGCCTAAAACGTTGCCGTATGTGAGGATTGTACTAAAAGAATCATTCATCAAGTCTACTAAAAGAACGTATTAAGATACAAATGTGAATAAATGAAGCAGTAATAATCCCGAGACTATTTTTGGTGAAGGTAACAGTTTTTTTTTTAAATTATTTATTAGAACATTTTCAAAACTTGAGTAAATACTTATGTAAAGATTTCAAGCATTAATTTATAATAAGTGGGTACCCAAAACATTTTTTTTTCTTTACTAGTTTCCTCTGTATCTTTCGGCTGATACCGACGAGTATTGATGATAAAGACTAATTAATTAAAGAAATAAAATAGTTGCAAAAAATCGCTACAACTTCACAAAATGTCTAACCATTTTTAATTTACCACGATTTTGTGACGCGCAAGAGAAAGAAAAAAAACTGTTTTGACTTCCGCTGTCATATAAAACTACCTTGAACAGGCCACAAAATAAAAGCCGCCACTCAAGACTTGATATATGGCGCTCAATATTATATCGTCAGGTAACATTAGTTACGCGTACGCGTTTAGCCACCTCCTCGGTCTGCTTTCATTTTTGTGGGGCAAGTAAAGGGACCTAATATAGGCACGACACAATTACTTGATTTTATTATTATGTGGATTTAAGTTTGATTCCGACTAAACTTCATGGCTCAGTTACATTTGGTCGATAGGGTCCGCATGCGGGGTGCGGTAGATTTCTGTAATGCATGCCATATAGGGCCCGCATTCGGGGAATCGTTTTCATTGGTTGATAGGGTTCGCATGCGGGATGCGGTAGATTTCTAACGCATGCCATAAGGCCCGCATTCAGGGAACCGTTTTCATTGGTTTTCACGCTGTATGCCGACTGAATGTACCTAACTGACCGATGAACGGTGGAGCATACGAGTCCTCGACTGGAGACCACGGACGGGAAAACGTAGTGTAGGGCGTCCTGAGGCACGGTGGACGGATGACCTTAAGAGGATCGCTGGCGGCGGGCGGATGGATGCGAGGGGCTGAAGACAGAGTGTTGTGGCGCACCATGGAAGAGGCCTATGTCCAGCAGTGGGCTGCTGTAGGCTGATGATGATGATGATGATGGTACCTAACTGAGCCAAGACCAAAGCGGCGGTGATGGGACGATCTTGGTGACTATTAAGCGGGACGGTAAGAACATGTGTGAACTTGCGGAACAAAATAAACCTTTGCCCATCAGGGAGACACCTTTTATAAGCAAAATTGAGAACATTAAGCATTATTTTGAATATTGGTACAAATTATTCTTTGAGTTATAATGAAAAGCCGTCTTAGGATATATTATGTGTTTTGTTCACTTTTGTTCGGTACTATTGTCACTACAGATAGTTCAACTCAGTTGTGCGCGCGGCCCTGTGTGCGTGCGCTTGTAAATATACCTCTACAACTTTCACGTGACGCGGCAGTTGTCGTCCGAGCAAGACGTGTTCTTATCGCTTTACCCACACATAGGGCCGCGCGCACAACTGAGTTGAACTATCTGCAGCAAATTTTACAGTTATTTGAACGCACATAGAGTTCGCGGCTGTCAAGAAAGATTCAACTCTTTGGAATAATACAGTTTTGATTGTTGTTGAGATAAATGCCAAAGAATGTTTTGTGCAATTACATTTACACTACTCAAGATAGATATTGTGTTAGTATTTATACTAGCGTGGTTTGAAATATTCATCCATCATGGCTTGGTTGACGTTAACGGACAGCTTCAATCTGCATCAATTTACATATTTTTTAAAAAACTATTTTTTCACGCACTAGCGTTGTTATAGAGGCGAAAAGCGTTTAGTAGAAAAAAACATTGATAAGTAAAAAATAGTAATGGCTATTGACTGTCTAATAAAATAGTTTGTAAATTATTATATTCCTAAAATTTTATTCAACGATTACAGCCAGGGGCCACTGAAGCTCAAAAATGTGGGGTTTGCGTGTCCCTCCCTAACTCGCACATATCGGTATATATTCATGAATTTCATTAATCTGACTAATGTCAAAAACGCAATGTCTCATTTGCTTGAAGGAACCTTTATCACCGCTACTTCATGTTGACGAGTGGCCGTGTATCATAAGCTAAATTTATTTATTTATTTTCGGAGAACCAACAGCTTTAAATTACAGAATGTTTGTGTTGAATGTTATTTTATAGTACTTAACAAGTAGTAATTAACGTAGGGTAATATGTAGGTGGCTTCTCATGGGTACATGGATACCTATGCCACTTTCTTTGTAGATTCCTTATAGTTTGATGTAGAAAGTATTTATTTTTTCTGCTTTGAATTTTAGATGCCAAAACCACCACAATGGCGCCGTTTTACACCGATAGTGTCACTTGGGCTACAGTGGTCAAAATATTCTATCAAAAATGATCATCATGAATGAATCATGATTTCAGTAGTCACAAATCGCTCTCGCTATCTTCTCTAACTCATCACCTGGCAGACCAATATTGTCTACGAATAATACGCAATACTTCACCCGGTGATAAACTACGCGCGTTACGATTGACGTGCGCTCTCCTCGCTTAATCTCGGTGATACAAATTCGTCCTGATTTTTTTTTTCAAATTAGTCTCCGCTTGTGGGTGTCTAACGTGAAATATAAGCGAGCGAGTGAAAAGTAAAAATAAACCTACACAGGATAATAATTATCGGATTAAAATTACATTAGGTACGCTTGGGAATTTTGATATTGTGGGGTGCGCATGGACATACAAAAACAAGGGCACGAGATGGAGACATAGTAAAAATTCTATTCACTTGATCGAGTTTTGAATCGTTTCAGCATTTTAACAGATCTTTGGTATGGTAAAATATAGATCGTTTGAAAGCATTACGGGGATTCTTCGTCTGTTGGCTCCCACTCAAGTTTCTTCAACTGTGAAGTAAAGGATCAAAAGGCTAGTAGTGAAAAGCCATCAATGTCAGCTAACCTGTTTAGGAACCAGCAATCTGTTCCGTCAAAGTAACTACTCGTGCGTGCATAATACAGCATTGTAGACGACCATGTCGCCCATATAGAATATTAAATTTCTAAGAACCCTTATCACGAAGCGTTTATTTCCTTTGTTTGCTACGATTTCTGGATTAAATAACTCTCAATGTAAGAAGACCAGATTTTTGACGACCGTCAATGGTATAACAGTTAGTACAACTCACAGCTCCACTTACTCTAGCCATCCTACAAAGTAAAAGCTAACACCTCTGAGTAAAGTCTTTGATAAAAACTAATTTGCACAAAATTAAAGCTCTGTTCAAACAAAAGAGCTGAGAACGGTTAATTCCTGCATTGTCAAGCACAATTGGATTGCAGTAGTTGTATGAAAAAGTTATAATGCCGTTGCGTGGGTAAAAACTGTTTGAAAATCGTCTCTATTTCTTACGTATAAGATAATGCCATTTTTTAGAAGCATTAAGAGTTACTGGTTCTTACAATGTCGGTTGCACTGAAAGCTGTTTGAAATGAGAAAGCTTAATAATGTTTGTTAGTTTGTCCGGAAACATACTTTGACTAGAGATTTATTTTGCATTAGTATTAACTTACATCGAAAGCAAATTATTAAATTTCTGCCTACACTGGAATTAAATACCTTCAGCAGCATTTGAGCAGGAAAAGATTAACTGAATTTGTTATATTGGTTTTTGTTGATAATCAGGAGTCACATGGAAATATAATTATTTATTAATGTTAAAGTAAGCGGTAACTTTAAAATACACTTTTTTATATAATGTCATAGTAAAGCATGGAGCTTTGCATTTCTTACCGCTAAATTTATTTAACAAATATATAAATGATTTATCAATTATGAAACCTACACTTAGAATATACGTGAAAAAAGTTTATAGATAAATCAATTATTTTCATGGAAAAAAAACGAATTCTGAAATAGTATTTAATTTTTTTATTCTAATCGGCATCATTTTAAGTCAATTCACTATTCTATTTTCAGTTTAAGCGCTAATTCATTCCATTTGTGTTTTAATAGAGGCAGCAGTATTGAAAATACTTCAGAGTTTTTCGCATTCAGAAGAAATCTGTGTTTAGAATTCGAAGGAGCCCAGATTAGCTTTGATTTTAAGCTTAGTCACACGGAGTTTAGTAGTGCTTCCAAAGGGAAAAATCTGAATGTGTGTTTTAAAATTCTTAAATTTATTGTTCTTCATTTACAAACAAAAAGTGAATTAAACTAATAGATGCATAAGTCACAAGTATTTCCAAATCACCAAAATTATTTTGTAGTTTAACGAAAAAGTTACGTTACATAATAAAAATTCTTAAAATCGTCATACCGGGCTTAGGCTATTACTCATGCAGAGTGCCGGAGTAGTGCAGGAGTAGGAAGGTTAAGGTTTTCATACAGAAATTGAGTCGATTTGTAATTTCAAAATAACTGTCTTTATCAGATTTCCACTTTAAAAGTTAAACAAACGTTCTCCGTCAACTTTGTTTTAACGTCTTTTACTTCAGCGTTTAATCCACAAAGAACTTCCAGCTTTACGCAAATTCGCTCGTGATAACACAAAACACCACTCATTGCGGTGTGAATCATAAATACATAGACACTGACGCCTTTGATGTTCATTTCCGCGCTTTTAATGCTTTTCCTTTGACAACCTTTAACTTTGTTGAACTATTTTTGCGTTGCTCGAATTTGAACTCAAAAACCAAGACCTTAACGTTGTAGTCTAAGTAAAGGTGTGTTGAGTCTTTGCAAGAGTCGCTAGTCGCTTTGTCATTTGTCTGTCATTAGGGTTTCGAAACGATACGTCTAATGAGGATGGATTTAGCGAATCTACTTTTGACTTTTGCACTGTTGGTTTTAACTACAAATACGCTATCAATTGTACAATGTGTAAATTCTATTTTTTTTTTAATTTTTCCCTCTTTTTCCTATCAGAAGCCCAGTATATATCAGCATTTTACTAAAGTAAAATTTCTTGAGAGTAAGTAATAGTTATAGGATGATGAAATTATAGTTCTTAATTTTTTATCAACGTCAACTTTTAGACCGTATTCAAATCTTAATATTACTATTTTTATTTAACAGTACAGATAATTTAGATTGTTTCCGGAAGTATATTTAATAAACTAACATTATGATAAATAACCGAAAATATTTCTAGAAATGCCAAACTTTCGAATGGTCTAAGCCTTCTTACGCACTGATCAGAATTGAAATATTTTCTACATAAATAAAAAAAAAAACAATAAAAATGGAACCAGAGCTTGAACTCGGTGAATGAAAACAAGCTCCATTAACTGTTCTTGAGAAGGGACAACGAAAGAACGTAGATTGTGCTCTTTAAATTTTTTAATGATGATGCTATCAAAAGCCAATGTTAATTTAATTACAAATTGTTTCATTATTTTATGAACGGTTATATTTTAAGGAACACATGAATAGCTCAGGCACGTTATAAAAGCTTCTTAAACTAGCCTTAAATTTTACTGGATCTGAAATAAGCTTTTGGCCCTCTCTTGGGACATAATTTATTCTTCCGAAGTAAACCTTGACATACCATACCACACATTTTACTATTTTGAAAATGTTATAAAGTTTTAAAGTAAACCAAAGTTCCAAGATAATCATCATGGTATTTTGTTGCATATGAAACAACAAATTCATCAGTGTCAACATCATTGACTTGGAGTATCTACTTCCCCCACATCATGTACAAACTTTTATGTACAATATGATGTACGGGTACGAACAAAGTCTTCTTGCTTCTAATTTTCTTCGTGTTTTCTATTTTTTACAATCCCCAGCAGTCTCTCATCAGTTATAACCAAATATTATATTATTTGGGCATAAAACCAGCACATCTCAAAACACCTTCAATTCGATAACGAACTCTGCAAAATTACATCAAGAGGCGTCGCTACCGGGAACTTTCCGCTTAAGTGGTTTACATGAAACGGACCGAGGCTCTATGGCACAAACACCAAACAGGCTCTCCAATTTATATCACGAGCTGAGAACAGTGGACGACCTACTGGCAAATTATTTGGTTCCGTCCAGAAATATGATAGTCGCTTGACTGATTTACTTCGCGGGCTTCTTATATTGGAAAATTTAGGATAAGAAAATAAGGAGTGATATATAGTTTAAATACTTTCATAATGTACCGTAAAACGGGGTGAGTGAGTAGGGACAAAATTAAAGTTCAATCGATAAAAAATATTGACATATGTGGCAAGTTGATTTTTATAGTTTAATAAGTTTTTTGTAAAAAATTCATTTTCAATACAAGCTTTTTTTGCTGAGTGTACTTTTTGTTGACTGTACTTATATTATCACCCAAACTACATTTGAATACTAAATTTTAACTCGATGCAATTAACCGTTGAGGAGTTCCGTCCTGTGGAGACGATCCTGGCCGGACTACCAGGATGTCACTATCAGATTATTATATTGTCACCAAATTTACGTAAGTTTACCAAATTTCAAGTCGATCAGACCACTGAAAGTGGGTCAAATTTTACTTGCAAGATACCCAAATAAACAAATAAATAAATAAACGAACGGGGCAAGTTAAATAAAAGCTTGTGAAAATGTTCCGGTGGTATGACTTTTAGTTTGAGTGATGATTATCTCTGCCGTTTAGTTTCATATTTTAAACAATAAACACTAAAATATAGGCAAATCCCAGCTCACAGGGATCAGGAGGAATGAAGGGGTCAGAAGGGAGAAGCCAGAAAAAAGGAGATATTAATATGTATAAAAATATAATTAAACTACTTTTAGAGCAAGCTGAGCCGGAAATTCTAAATAGCATGTGAAGACACAAAATATTAGTTCTATCCCTACTGCCAATCCTTTTTCACCCCGTTTTACTGTACTGATTTTTTTTAGGAAATTAGGTAAAATTGCAGTAGGTAGTATAGAAACGTGATAAATTGTCGCTTTCGTTTTAAGCACCTACGCCTGCCAATTGACAATCCATACTTAATATTATAAATGCGAAAGTGTGTTCGTATGTCTGTGTGTTTGTCCGTCTTTCACGCCGTAACGGAGCGACGGTTCGACGTGATTTTTGGTATAGAGATAGTTTCTGGGCCCGAGAGTGACATAGGCTACTTTTTATCCCGGAAAAATGCACAGTTACCGAGGGAACAGCGCGCGATAACCGAATACCACGCGGGCGGAGCCGCGGACAAAAGCTAGTATTTAATATTTCTGAGTTAAGAGTTATAATAAAACATAACCCTACAGTGGCAGTGGGGTAAAAAGGAATGTCGTATTAGACTAGTAGGTACCCGAAAATACTTGGTGAATCAGCTTGTCTAACACTAAGACAAACTCCCAACAAATCACGAATACCTCCCGAACCCTACAGCTTCACTTTAATCAATAGCCTCTTAAGAGCACCTCATAATACTGAGTCTGCGAGACACGTCCCTAAAAGCACTCGAGTTCACTGACGTCACCTCTTTTAAGAGTTTGGCTTCAGTACCTCTGCGTCAGCGATCCGGACTCGAGCACGTTACGAACTGTCGACGTTTGACGTCTTAACGTATTGACGTTATATTGTTTCAGATGGCCTTTGTTTTTTATAAATATTAATTTCCCTATTAATAGTGCCACGTCATGGTTGAAAGTTGGTAATCAATCAGCTGCCTCCTTAAATCTCATCCGGTCTTTAACCAGCTCGAATTTCTTCTACTGTCGTGATGCTTTTTTATGTTACAAAGTCATGACATTTTGCGTCTTCCGACCTTTTGTTTTCTGGCTATATTGCCCATTGCAATTACAAAAAACACATGAAATTAACAGAAATTGTGAATAATTGTTAGAAAACAGAATCTCGGGCCACGCGCAGTGTGTGTACGACGACATACATCTAAATAATTATAATATTCAAAATTACCTTTTCGTGGGCATCAGTCGTTAACTTATAAAATATACACATACCTAGCTGTAATAGTTTTCCTTTAGTATTCGTTTTATATCTACTGTCAGATTTTTTTCGTACCTATACAAAATGTCCACCAATGATTTTACTGTATCGTATATGCAATTTTTTTATTATATTTGTTTCTTGTATTCATTAAATTTTCTGATAAGTCTGTCTGACATTGGATATTTGTTTAAACGACTGATTATTTATTTGTTTCGGGGATTTCGGACGCAGCTCCAACGGCACTGATGAAATAGCTATATGGAGGTTTTCTTGAGTGAAATCGGCCTAGCTAGGTCTTACTAGCATCTTGGGAAAAACGCGTGTTTTCCAGTTTTAGTCCTAGTGATGCTCGGTCATCAAGATGCTGTAAACTAACTCGTAGACTATGATTGTTGTATGAATGAGAAGTTTGAGAATGTTTTATTTTATAAGTTTGTTGTATGATTCTTAAAAAAAATTGCTAAAGTTTATTAGGTAGGTACTAGGTAGTCGAACAAATGAATGAGTCATGACCCAGGGTGGAAACTTTGTGCTACTGATGTCATGTTGACATTCAATACTTTTGTCAAGGAAATCACAGTTAAAATGATTATTAAAAGGTTCCACCCTGGTACATGAATCAGTTTGTTCGAAAGTACAATTATTATGTTTGTGTCGAAAACACAAACTGAAATATAGATGCACAGAAAAACCAGAAAAATAAGACCAGCGCTGGGAATCGAACTCAGGTCCTCGGCATTCCGTGCCGTGTGCTATACCGCTACACCACCGCTGGAAAAAATTTGGAATTGCAATAAAAATACAAAAAGATTCCAAAAAACCAATCTTATTATGTTTGTGGTAAAAAAATTAAGCCCAGATTCTTTATCAAAATTTCCACTAACCGCTAGTCTATCAACTGTCAAGCCAAAGAGGCCATCGCAGTCTTGGTACGCATTGAAGATCAGATGGACTGGGCTTCGGAATTAAGGGTAAGGGTTTGGACGCCGCGCTGTGTGGATGGCCAAGTTACTTCACTAAGTGGCTTTGAATATCTGTGTAGTTTGTAGTTAGTCAAAATACCACAAACGGGACTTATCACGCTAAAACACGAGTAATATTTACCTCGACGTTTCAACCACATAGTACTACCACCAACACCCACCACCACCACGTACCACGTATATTTTTCTATAAATAAATTGTTCAGATTTTTATTATCACCCTGACAGCGATCTTCGACGCTCCGTGCTTTCTAAAAATGTTAGCTCGTAATTTGTTCCGAATTATATAAAAAGTCGCTCTTTTTATATTTATTTATCATCATCATCATCATCCAGAAGACGTCCACTGCTTGACAAAGGCCTCCCCTTTAGAACGCCACAATGAACGACAACTCGCAACTTGCATCCACCGGTTTCCCGCTACTCTCACGATGTCGTCATTTATTTATACTTATGACGAATTGCATGTTCTAATATTATCATCCCTTTCTAGTGAAATGAATTTATTGAAATATAATGCTGCTCCAAAATATTTGAGTACCTCACCCGCTACGTTATATCTGTGGCAGATATGTATATCGTAGCAGATATTATACAAAATAATAAGATATTAATGAAATCTCCATCTTTTAAGTTTTCACCTAAAATAAATTAGCAAAAGCGTAGACAAGCCTCAGGCAAACTTTACAACAAACAATTTCCATACCTTATAAATAATAATACAACGAATTTAGGCCCGCACTCAATATTCGCTTCAGAACTCGCTTGAAGAGTTGACAACCGAGGGGGTCTGACCGGGATGCCAGAAAACACGCTGCTCGGGACACCTCTCCAGTTTGAATAGACGTCTGATATCGGATTTGTGGGTACTTGGGTGGAATTATTAATCCCGTACGCATTGTTTTTGATGATACGAGTACTGACAGCATTTTATGTGGAATCTTTTTTTTTTCCTAATTTACATACTTACATATACTCGTACCAATCGCCAATGCATTTACGTAGAATCTTAGGACGTCGTAGATAGTAAAAATTATGATCATTAGTAGGTAAATTAGTTGATACTTTTTTTTTAAATTAAGATCAAAAACTTTATTTTGATTTCGTTTGTATTGTTTTTTTTTTGCTTTTATTTTGACTTTGTACTTTTATTAATTTATTATTACTTATACAACACTTGAAAAATAAGTCTACTTAAATATTATAATCTTTTAAACTTGTTTTATGGGAACAATTATTTTTTTCATAAGAATATTTATTCTACTATTTAGGTATTCTAATCTTCTAATGTGAAATTTTGCAAAAATTCATGCCATTCGGTATAATTAGTTAAGGCGTGAAAATAGAACAAATAAACTCACTATCGCATTTATAAAATTAGTAAGTTTACGGATTATCAATTAAAACAACACTAACATTAGTCTTACCTAGCAATAAATGTTTTTTTTGGAATCTTTTTGTATTTTTTATTTCAATTCCAAATTTTTACTTTTTTTTTGGTGAGCGGTTAGTTCCAATGGAATGCCGAAAGTTTCTCGATGAGGGCTACGGTATAGATGTCGCTAGCGTCACTGCTTAAGTGGCTAAATAAGTAACAAACAAGCTGAGATATGTGGTGCATAGGGGAACTTCGTGTCTGTACCGTTGACCAGCAGTGGTGTAGCGGTACGGAATACCGAGGACCTGGGTTCGATTCCCAGTGTTGGTCTTATTTTTCTGGTTTTTCTGTGCATCTATATTTCAGTTTGTATTTTCAATATAAATTTTATAAAGTAAAAAAAAACTCCTATCTTTTTCTTGACCGATTAAAATATTTTTAATTTCATTTGTCACTACTTTGCAAATTGTTTTGTAAAATACTTTAGCTTTTATTAAATTTAAGGAACCACATGTTTTCACAGTGCCATTTGGGTCGGCCCAATACTGCCTTACGACAACATTTATTCTAATAATTTCCCAATACGTGTACCGTTTCGAACTGAGATGGATGTTCGCACCTTTTTCCGTAAAATTTAGGCGTGTCTTGAGTTATGGCTGGAGAGCGCCATGTCTCAATTGGGAATGAATAATGAAATAGCAGATGAATTTATCGTATGGCGTTGTAAATTACGACTTTATTTACTAGTAAGAATAAGAAAGAGCAGTTACTTAACAAATATGGCTTATGATTGGTTTTTTGGAGTCTTTTTGTATTTTTTATTTCAACTCCAAATTTGTTACTTTTACGGGTATCCCTTGAAACCATATCGAAAATACAAACTGAGACATGGATGCACAGAAAAACTAGAAAAAGAGACGAGCGCGAGGAAAAATTCGTGTATACAAAAAGCCAATCATAATTTGATTGCTTAGTAGCGACATCTCTTGTCTGAGTGAGCGGTTGGTTCCGAAAGAGTGTGACGTCTCTCGATGAGAGTGGAACATAGATGTCGCTAGTGCTGCTGCATAAGTAGCGTAGTAGAAATAAGCAACCTGAGATATGTATGCATAGGAAAAATTCGTGTCTAGATTCCTGTCCAGCGGTGGTGTAGGGGTTATAGCACGCAGCACGGATTGCTGAGGACCTGGGTTCGATTCCCAGCGCTGGCCTCTTTTTCTGGTTTTTCTGTGCATCCATGTCTCAGTTTGTATTTTCGAAATATGGCTTAACTTAAAACTAAATAATAATAATAATAATATCATTTATTTCATGTAACTGGGACACATATTATGTTAGTAGTTGTTGCTTAGTTAAAATAGTTAGTTAGGTTAGAGTAAATGAGATAATTTTGATTCGGAATAAACGCTGCTATCATGATTGAAAATTATGTAGCATGCGTGAGATACGTCAATAAATAACGTTGTAATTGAATAAAACTGTGTCATTTTCAAAGTTTTTTTTATTGGTGAAATGTACGCTGTTAGATGAACAACTTAGCGTTTATTTAAAAGTTTGCTCGACGTAAGCCTCTAGCGGAGAGGACAATAATAAGGAAGCATTGCATACAGTAGGTACCCAATGCATAAGAATAATAGTAACAAAGAAATGTACTTATATGTGTAGGTACAACTCCTTATCATATTGTACATAAATAAAATACAGCAACAATGAGTAGAATATAATTAACCAGTAGTAACCTATAGCGTTAGTACAATATCAGTTTTTGATATCAATTTGTACAAAAATATAATTTTATTAATCAACCAATTAATCCTGTTAGAAATCTCGGAATGTATCATTTACTTTCTTAGTTCTTTTAAGGTTTCCAACTATAGTTTAATAGAAAGAAATTCGCATCAAAACAAAGATCCGATATCAGGCTCATGTAGTTAATTGCAATTTAGCTTTCTTTTTCGGAGTTAAACAAATCCCCGACTCTCTCGATCAAATTAGTTTTTCTCTTTTCTATCTCTCATCCCTAATCCTTACTAACGCGAAGAAAGGTGTCTTTTCAGGCCACCACATTAATCATACCGGTAATCCTGGATAATCCTCAAGTAGGTTATTAAGAAGAAAGTGCTCAGTACGTCTCGTAGAACCTCAAGGGCTAAAGGGCGACGAGGACATTTTTGTCAGGTGAAAATTCGGTAGCCATCGCGCGTTTCAATTTTCTGGGTATTTTTTACACGTAAAGTATATTTTATCTTGTATTTCATTATGAAATCTTGCTTGAAACTTTGTGGTAATTGCCAAACACTATAGAATTTGACCAAAACTCGGCGTAACCCGTTCTATTTGACGCTGCAGAAGTAAATATTCTACAAAATACGAATAACCTTTCACACAAACTGTTTACATATTTATTTTTGCCTCGTCAAAAATGGCTGTGACACCACAGGGACGACTCGTAACGGCCCGACTCAAAGCAATCCAAATAATTGGAGGTTGTGTTAGAAAATTTCAGATTAGGTATCAAAGTTTCTGCGTTGTGGAGATTTGATATGAAATCCAGTTAGCTTTTTGTTTGTTTTTTAATCAAGCTTGTTATCTTAACTCACAAATGTTGTTTGATATAGTGCAAAAAAATATCCTATGTTAAGTACGTAAAGTACGTCTTCAAAATTATTTCATCTTTATCGCAGTTACTCGTCATCCTAATAATAAGTTGCATAAACCGTGCAATAGTAACCAAACATGGAATCAGAGATAATAAACCAAAAACTCTCATAAGTAAACCTTTATGTTGGCATGCTCAAAAGTTTTATAAAATCTTATACATTTATTCAAGTTTTCGATGACACAAAATGATGACTCTCCCTGAAAGACAACTTTTAAATTCACAGAACGGAATAAAGATACATGACAAATCAATAAACAAATAATTTCAGTTGAATGTATTTAATACACACTCTGAGGCAAGTATCCACCTATTACTACTCAGATTTTTTATTCCAAACAACATGTTGCCAACATGTTGCCGAAGGTTGTTAGTAATTTTCGCTGACAAGCTTACCTACCATGTGTCGCATTAAATTTACAACATGACCATTTTTATACGCCAGCTCAAACTGAAATTGTAAACAACTGGAATTGGATCGGGAAAATCACAGCACTCACAAAAAAATACACTTCTGTCTCTGTGTTGTTATAAAAGAAATGATGCCATGATTGAAATCGCAAACAGTTTCATTTAGCATAGTATACATTTACCGACATACCCGTACATATACACGAGCGTGGTTAAAAGACAACGTCATTAACGTCCCTCGTCAACTTAATTTGCATTATGTGTATTCATTCATAATCTATATTTATTTATTCCTTGTAAATTATGTTCATTTAAATAGACGTTACGTTATAATGTATAAATACATAAATTTAGTACGTATGTGGCGCTCTGCTAAGACGTAAAATATCAAAATTGTTTAATTTATGTGTTTAAATCTATTTAGCGGAGATCCATATTATACTCGTACATAAATGAATGAAACTTTTAACTTGCTTATCCGTAACCAAGTAGTGCCTAATTAGTTAGGTGCCTTATTTTTATTGTTTTAAATTTTGATTTACTTATGTATGTTATAAATTACCTTTATATGTTAAACCGATTGTGGCAAAGAGAGTTAGGTTTTCATATTTATTAAATTAAAACTTTTTTGACAAAATCACACTGAACACAAAGAAGAGTAAGCAAAGGGGATTCGATTTTTTTTATTGATGCGAAGATATTGTATTGTTTTTAAACAAATACCGTAACTTCCATTATGTTCAAATAGTATGTATGTGTAAAAAAGCCGTGGTGGCCTAGTGGTTTGACCTATCGCCTCTCAAACAGAGGGTCGTGGGTTCAAACCCCGGCTCGTACCTCTGAGTTTTTCGAAATTCATGTGCGGAATTACATTTGAAATTTACCACAAGCTTTGCGGTGAAGGAAAACATCGTGAGGAAACCTGCACAAACCTGCGAAGCAATTCAATGATGCGTGTGAAGTTCCCAATCCGCACTGGGCCCGCGTGGGAACTATGGCCCAAGCCCTCTTGTTCTGAGAGGAGGCCTGTGCCCAGCAGTGGGACGTATATAGGCTGGGATGATGAGTATGTATATTAGTAAAGCTTACAGATGGTTAATTCATTATTTCCTCGATTATATGCCTAACTGAAGGAAGGACTAAAGGAAGAGTTTAATAAAATGCGGATAACAGTCGTTTGCTTGGTATCTCATCGGCAGGTGATTGTAAAAATGCGAACACGCTTTTTTGGTATCACAATCAATTTTGTATTACAAGCAAGGACTTCGTTTTTCCCTGTGATAAATTTAAACAGTTTGTCTCTTTTTCCACAAGGGGCTTACGACTCGCAACAGGTTATGTAATAAAACTTTGTAATATCGCGGAACTCCATAGTCCTGTAACCCAGGACAAACAGCCCGTAAAAACAAAAGAGCTATCCGATCTCATAACACAGGAGGACGTGTAATGGTTGCATATTTCACAGGTCAGGCACGATTACCTACCGCGATTATGAATAAACCGTTATACATTTGTTTTATCCTGTAACCTGCATGTTTCCATGTACAATAAAGAGTTCTACATTTTATACAAACACATTATGTAGGCTGCAACATTTTTTTTTCTATTGTTGCGTAAGTTGACGACATTATTGAAGACGAGTAATGTTTCAGTTTAAGTTTTTGAATTAGTGAAGTTTCAATTAAAAATAAAACCTTTGGTTAGTTAATCAACTAAAATGAATTTTATTGGCATTGATCTCTGTAACTGATATAACTTCTAGTACTACGAGTACTATCAGCTAATTATTGTCATTGTTAATTCACGCTTAACTTATCAGCAGCCTTTTAATCTAAAGAAACATTCCACGTTCACACACAAACCCCAAAAACAATGCTTTCGTATATCACACTAGCAACATATTCCGGGTAAACCGACCTATCTCCTTTTTAATATCACCGAGTCGGTACACGCACCCGGGGACATATTCAGTTCAGTGTTACTCGCGTTGGCAAATTAGTCGCAGTACGGTAGAGCCGACGATATTGTTGTGGTACTAAATAATACCAGCGATGTTTGTGCGGTTATTTTACGTTAAATTTTTGCCCAGTGAACTACATGATTTAGCGTATTTTGGATAGAATAATTTCAAGTTTTCTTTTGTATGTAACAACTCTTTTGTATGTAACAATAAAATAAATTTAGTTAAAACATACATAGAATTTAAGATAGCTAAAGTATTTACCTAAAAATCTTTCTTACTTTTTGCGGGACAGTTAATTAAGTTTTCGGTAAAAGAAGACTCAAATTTAATACAATACGATAATTCATGAAATTTTCACTTTAAAGTTGAATATTTCGCAAACATATCACTAAATCGAAAAATCGTCTTAGCAAACCCCTAATAGTTTTAAAAACCTATC
The DNA here is from genome assembly GCF_025370935.1 of Choristoneura fumiferana. Taxonomy (NCBI): domain Eukaryota; kingdom Metazoa; phylum Arthropoda; class Insecta; order Lepidoptera; family Tortricidae; genus Choristoneura; species Choristoneura fumiferana. Next base: position 10,180,735 of record NC_133483.1, on the reverse strand, counting down.
CAGTGATACCACACACTATAGGGTTGGATGAAAAAAAACACCCCTACTATGGTCTATGGGAGGTAACCTAAAAAATTTTTTTTTTTTATTTTTTATTATATCATTTTGTCGGCATAGTTTACATATATATCCGTGCAAAATTACAGCTTTCTAGCATTTATAATCCCTGAGCAAAGCCGCGGACACACGGACAGACAGACAGACATGGCGAAACTATAAGGGTTCCGTTTTTGCCATTTTGGCTCCGGAACCCTAAAATCCAGGAATTACAAGTTCCGAATTTGATGTATATTTTTCAGTTTTAATGTTTTTACCGTGTTTTGCTGAGTAAAGACTTTTATCGTATTGAACAAATCAGTTTATTTTCCGGAAATAGAATAAACCTGTGAAGTTCCGCTGTCATATGCACTTCTGAAACCAAAGTATCGTTGAGGTTTGGGACAAATTGCCAATTTTCTAGCTCACTAGGTCAGCACTTCAGTTTTCTCTGTTATTGTTACAAAGTTGTAGTATTTTCTTTATTACAAGTTGATACGTCAAAATTAATAAACATAATTTTAATTTTAAAGTATTCAGTGATTCTTTTCTTTGTTTTCTAGCTCCTCTCATCCACTGTTAGAGATCCCTTGAAGGAATAAGTTCGGCTTTATTTATTTATCTCAGCTTTTGTCAATTTTGTTTGTTTATAAATTTTGTAAATAAATAGTTTACGTCCCTACCTACATTGTATTCTTTCATGTCTTGTCAGTTAAAGCTGCCGCTGGAGGTGCTGTGTAAAATTAACGTTGCTACTCTGCAACCATATCCATGCTGCTCCTTGTGTTTTTCTAGCCTGCTCAAAATTGCGGAATACCTTTGTATGTAGCCTAATTGGTTTTTGCTTGTTTATAAATAAACCTATTATAACGAGTATAAAGAAAAAAATACTATTATTACGAGTATTATTCTAGTGTAGGTATAAAATCACCATACGTCGATAATATTTGTCTTACTCCACCTAACACCCCTGGGGTAATAAAACGTCTTCTTCACTTTCACAGCTCGGTGTAGCAATCTAAACAAGCCGCCCACCATTACAAAGATACGGATAAGTGTGGATTCGTTCGTTTTTATTTTTCACCTATATAGGTATTTATGTGAGGATGTTTAGTTTAGTCTTGCCAGTTGAATTTCACCTACTTCTAACCGTCGGATTGATTTCATATTATTATCAAAATAAATATACAGGTTATTAATATACAGACTGAATGGCATTGCATATATGACATTGAATTGGTACAGTCAACAAATATGTTCTATTTAAAAATATTTTTAAGGTGGGATTATTTTCATATCATTCTAATTCATCATCATAACTGATCAAAATTTATTAGGTACGAGTACAGCATTATTTTTATAACCAAAGAAACCTTAATGGTCAAGATGCAGCGATGAATTGTTGTTTACAACTTTTTCGTAAGGGATCTAAAAAAATTAACAAAAACCAAGAGCCTTGGATATCTGGCTAAAGTTATGATATTATGTTATTGGCACCCCGCCAGAAAGTCAGTTGCACACTTAAGCTGATGGTCCTTCGAGCCGGATCAGAATTTCAGATTGCCCGGAAAAACGGTCTTTAGTGCCTGCGATATAAGTAAAGTGACGCGTGGTTCTCGTGTAACTTGGTTACAGCTTTCGGTTTGTTAGCGTAGCTGGTTTGTTTGGAAAACATACAATATTTAAGAAATATAACATGTTTGTTCTTATATAAAAGTAATTTGACTCAACAATCTGACCGAATGACCATTATTGTAAAGTTTCAACTAGACTTGGTCCAAAGTTGTACTTCTCTTTGAGGTATTATTTAAGCCCTTTCCCTTTATTAGTCTACTAAACCAGTCGTAGCCTAAAGTGATTTTTCGCAAATTTGATAAAAGCTGTCCGAGTTCAGGCAAAGTTTCATTTGCAGAGATGCCTAAAATTTCTACAACAACTTACAAAGCACTCAAGGCAATTAAGCGCTGTGACCAAACTCCGTGAAATAAATTCTCGAACACGAACTGGTAGGAGTAATCTTTTTGGTATAATATTATTAGTAAAGGTCAACACATCAGGCGTGGCAGATGTTATCATTCATAACTGTGTATTTCCAATACCAAGCGATGCGTAATGAAGCAAAGTGTATTATAGAATATTATTAAGAGTAGGATCCCAGTGCTCTCCACATCATTGAAATAAAATAATAATGTAGTGTAATGTGTAAAAAAGCCGTGGTGGACTATTGGTTTGACCTGTGACTTCTCAAGCAGAAGATCATTGGTTCAAACCCCATTCAAGGAAGGAGATTCATGTGTGAAATTACATTTGAAATGTACCACGAGCTTTACAGCGAAAGAAAACATCGTGAGGAAACCTTTGTGGTTTGTGCACCTGCAAAAAAAACAATGTGTGCGTGAATTTTCCAATCCACACTGGGTCAGCGTGGGAACTACAACCCGCTTGGGTTGCCGCTGCGCTCTCATTCAGATAGGAAACCTGTGTACAGCAGTGGGACTTATAAAGGCTGGGATGATGATGATGAATGCAGTTTTGAACATGAAACTACCGTGAGACTCACTCACCCCTCTCTCTAGAGAAGAAGGGCTACGAAATAGCCCGAAACATGTCGAGCTAAACTCGGTTTAAGACGTGAGTTATCCGTTACAATATCATTTAATATGATGAATGTAGTGTTAATAATAGGTACCTACAGTCAGCGTCATATAGTACCGTAGCGGTCAAGATCACCAAATACTTGAAAACATCCAAATAGTCATTAACATTGACCCAATCAAAGCGATCAAATTGCACAGAACATCCATCGTGTACAAATAAAACGGAGCACGCACATCACCACTGGTAGCGTAGCAGTCATAATATCCAAAAGTATGGGACACAATAGAAAACTGAGCTTTATTTAAAAGGTTTAAGGTTTAATCTCGAGTTGAGTGCGAAATAAATTAACACGTCATAAGATTCGACTTTTTGTTTTTGACAATCACCGAAAAGAGTACCAACTTGTCAGTGATCGTTCCGTCTCTTTCATTCTGAGCCTGACGGCTTTTTTCACATTTTATTTACATTGTCAGAATTCCGGATTAACGGGTTTCCTTTTTAAATATGGCTTGAATTGGCCAGTATAATCTATACCTATAAAACAGTACCGTGACTGACTAACTGACTGACTGACAGACAACGCACAGCCTAAATTACTGGTGCTAGAGACTTGAAATTTGGCATACATGTACCTCGAGTGTTGTAGAGGCGACATAGCTGGAAAAATATGCAAGTTGAAATGGCAATAGGCGGGCCACATCGCTCGAAGAACAGATAACCGTTGGGGGAGAAAAGTCCTCGAGTGGCGACCACGAACCGGAAGACGAAGCGTTTGGCAGGCCTCTCACCAGATGGACTGACGACATCGTGAGAGTTGCGACAAACCGGTGGATGCAAGTGGCAAGTTGTCGTTCATTCTGGCGTTCTAAAGGGGAGGCCTTTGTTCAACATGGACGTCTTCCTGCTTATGGTGATGATTTTTCATGAAGAGTTTTATAGTGTTCGCATATTTTTCTTCGCTTATTTTACCAGTATATTGTTATAATATTATTATTCGCAACTATTATCAGTATCGTATAGTGCGGTTTGTTAGATATTTTACTCGAATTTATTATTCTAACAAATCGTTACCCCTTAGTGTCCACATTGATAGGTAGGTTAGGTGTCTTCAGATGCCCGAAGGCTGCTAAAAATATATGCGACTGATAAAATAATCTACTGGTAAAATAAGCAAAAAAAAGGGAAATTATAAAACATTATAAGAAAAAAGACGAATAAATAAATTTGCGATTGTGAAAAACCGAGATGTGAAAATTCGCTAGTCAGAAAAAATGCGTTTGTGAAAATTATCTAACAAATCTCCTCGTCATTCTTTGCCAATCGATTAAAAACACCCAGAAAAAACTTACCTATAATGTTATGTACCTAATTTTACTTAAGTTCTCAATCTTAATTTTCAATATGATTTTATACCTGACTTTAGCATTCATAACAACACCAGCGGGTACATCTCAAATAGTGCAAACATTTCTGGTAAATGGCCGGTCACAGGCAGATGTTTGCGGAACCCTCTGCACCCGAAAAGATCGCGCGTCAGCAGGACATTACCGTCAATGCCGCAAGTATTGGCTGTAGGGTTGCAAATGAATAATTTGCTATCCATACATTGCTGGCTTTCGTACAGCTATAATCCCTGAACTAGAAACAGCAAACAGCTTCCTAAAGCCGATTAAGGCGCGGGGAAAATCTAGTTTTACAAAAATAAATACCATTTTTTCCTAGAAGGATCATTGGGCAAACGTCATTGACTTTCTTGAATAAGAAGTATATGTGCCGTTTTAATAATTCTTAAGATATGTTTATTTGTGATTAGAAGATAGCTCGGACAAACGCCTCTTCCTCATCTTCATTTGCCCTACGCCTTCCTTATTTCCTTTTGTGTTTCTGTTAATGGTAATTAAGTAATTACCTACTTAATAATATTGTTGTGTCTTGTGTAGTGTTGTCTATTGTTATGTAGTGAATAAATGTATTTCTTTCATTTTTTCTTTCTTTCTTTAATATATTTTCGTATTTAGTTTCAGTTATCTATAAAACCAATCCACATCCGCCAAAAGGTGGATAAAAAAGGAATCTTCTTTTTTACACCACTTCGCTGCTCTTTTGTTATTCTTATCTACAGTTTTACAACCAACTGCAGGTTATTTCACTTGAATAAAATTATTCTGATAAGCAACGCAGATCCAAAATAATTTCAAGTTCTGGTTTTATGAAACAAAATCCACAGGAACTATAATTTTACGTAGTTTCTGTTATAGTAAGGCTTTGTATTTGTTACTAATTTATTTTATGGTGTGTATTTTATTTCGTCTTTGAATAAGGCCAATTCATTACGTTAAAGATAGGCGTGATTATCAAGTACCTACCTAGCCTTTTAATAATTGTACTTGCTAAAGTTTGCCGTAAGCTAAAATAATTCCTTAAAAATTCTCTGTATATTTATTACAGTACTCCTTACCCAAAATGTTACGTTAAAAATAAAAGACAACCTCATTTCCAGTGGACCCATAAAAAATCTGATTTAAATGCAAAGTACACATCTACACACAAAACCCTTTATCAACGTGCGCCCAGCAAAATCCTGACAAATCGCGACACCCCTGCGAAGCGCAGTGAATAAAATTGCAATATTTTCCCGCGATCCGCATTGCAATTCGGCAAATTGAAAAACTAGCAATCGACTGCTGGGGCCCACTTGCTCACCGTGAAATTAAGCGAACGCCAAAACTGTACTGTGTCGAGCGGCTAGATAGGTGGACATAGCTGGAGATTAATAAAGCACGTTTTTTAAGCTCTCGTCAATTTGCACGCTGTCATATAAAGCTGACACATGGATATACGAGTAGTACCTACAGAATAAATAGCTCCAAAAAACTTATTTTATACTAGGACTTTTATTAAATGAGTTCTTATTATTTAAACGTACTTTATAGAATACGAGTATACTATTACGAGTATAGGTACTTTTAATTTTTCTACATGCCTGTTTTTCATGGCGACGAGGGATCAACGTTTATTATTTAATTTAAATTTGGCGTTTGAACCTACCTGTCTACATTAAATACCAGGTTCCTCTTACCTTTTCGAAATAAGCTTGTTTTTTAAGCCTTTTCCAGGCATAGTGCATATAGCAACCACATAAATGTAGGTACACAAATATTCGACTTTACTAAATATACAATTTGGCACAAAAGTTTTTACTATGACTCATTTTCTGGTAGCACATGCAAATTTGCGGGGCCTGGAAAAGGGTTCGTCACGATATTCAAGTGTTTTTAACTGGCTTAAAAAATGGAGCAGATTCTTATTTGATTATTTCGTAAACAACATATCACCGTAGTATCAACAATTCTAAAAAGTATACTTCTTCATATTTTTATTTTACCATGTAAAAAAGATATCACATGGGATAGCGAGTGGGCATTCGTAACTTAGTCATAATTTTTATGAACCGATTTGGATTTTATTTTGTTTGTGGAGAGTATACCTAGGTACATCTCGCTTGGTCCCATTTAAATGATTCTTTGAAATCTTTTTTTTTTGATAAACGGTAATGATTATTTTTTCACGCCTTATCACAACATGCACTTATGAACATATTTCCAAACTTTAAAACGTGTCTAGATATAATGCATTATTTTGCTTTTTCCTTATTATCATTGCACTATGTGTCGTGTGAAACTTATATTCTGTCTAATCTGATCCGATTCAGATTGGCATTCGATTAAAATGGCGTCGCGATTTTAGCGCACAGTGGTATTCATAAAGTGGAAGCTGTTTCAATTGCCCACAGAGAATTAACTGTGTTTTTATGTGTTGGGTAATGTTTATACTATTTTCAGTTACTGCGTTTATCATCAAAGTTTGTGATTCTGACATTACTATTTGATTATATTCTGAAAGTGAGTTACCAGATTTGAACGATTTAAAATATCAAAGACTATTAGCATAATAAATATCAATGTGAAAATAAGCTCTATTGTTTTATTTCTAATGTTGATCGAGTATAACTACAATTATTTTTGATAAGACAATCAGCCGAGTTTTTTTTGACTCAAATTACTAATAATGTATACCGCAACCTAAAAACGTAGCTTTATCACGTGTAACAACATTTTTGAGATCCCAATATAATTATGGTCGTATGGGTTTCCACCGTAACCAACTTTAGCTAAGCACACTAAGGCACGTGACAATTCATAAATTTGAAATCGTAAGCTTTGTATGGAAACAGGAGGTAGGTAGATAGACCCAGGTAGTTTGTAGGTGTGGCAATTGCTATGAACATTTAAAACTAGGTTCGATTCACTAAGGGCCAGTACAGACAGACTGGATTCCAGCAGCAACGTAACCGCAACTTTACTGCCGACTGCTCATACATTTTTATCGCAGTCAGCGTTCAGTTGTGCCGACTGCAATCGAACTACAATGACAAATGTATGGGCATTCTGCAGTTACGTTGCGGTTGGAATGTAGTCCGTCTGCACTGGCCTTAAATGTCACGTCCTGGCGAATACCTGTTTCTGTCGAGCGCCTTGCAGTCTCATGCCGTATAATTCTCAGAATTTCTCAAGCCTTTTTCAGTTTGTTTCAACCCAATTTAAATCTTAAACCCACAGCATTAGACCAGGTTTCTTCTTCAGTTCGTGGTACAGAATTGTTGTGCTGTTTGAAACGGATAGTTTTGAATGCATGATTCGGTTGGCAGAAATTCGTCTTTTGTGGTGAACGATTTAATAGTGTTTTTTCCTTTGAATACAAAATAGAAACGCGATTCTGTCTCGTTCAAAGTGTAGCTCCTAGGTTTTTATTTTCTGATTGCGTCGGTTAAAATCTTTGACGGTTTTACATAGAATCATTTTCAGGTTTGTTTGTACAATTTTTATTTTTTATTTTCTTTTGACGCAAGCGAGTAATAAAATATCATCATCATCATATCAGCCATGGGACGTCCACTGTTGGACATAGGCCTCCCACATAGACCTCCAGTTGCCTCGGTTGGAAGCGGCTTGCATCCACTGTGAACCCGCGACTTTAACCAGGTCATCCGTCCATCTCGATGTAGGACGTCCTACGCTGCGCTTGCCGCTCCGCGGTCTCCACTCGAGAACCTTTTGGCCCCAGTGAACATCTGTTCTCCGTGCTATATGGCCTGCCCATTGCCACGAGCTGATTCGCTTGGCTATGTCGGTGACCCTTGTTTTTCTACGTATCTCCTCATTTTTGATTCGATCCCGTAGAGAAACCCCAAGCATAGCTCTCTCCATAGCTCGCTGAGCAACTTTGAGCCTATTTATAAGACCTATAGTGAAGCACCACGTCTCGGATCCATATGTCATCACTGGCAACACACATTGAACTTTCGTATTAAGGCACTGAGAAATTTCGGACGAAAAGAAATTGCGGGGTTTCTCGAACGCTGCCCATTCGAGTTGGATTCGTCAATTGACCTCCTTATCGAAAAAGATATAAAATACCCGAAATATTTTAACTTTTATAACAAACACGCAACTTTATTTGTTTATTGTATGAGACTTTATTTCAATAAACATAATATAGTATAAAAAAAAACGATAACAATTATAAAGATAAAAAAATATCTAAACCCTGTATCTCTCCTACCCGGGGCATCGTGCCTAGCATGCTTGCCGCATTCCCTCGCTGCACGGCTAAGCTCAGCCTCTGGGCGAAAAAAGACCCGGCCCTGGGGTCGCCAGAGACGCCAACTAGTTTATCCGACACCTCGGGAACAAATTTTTTGATGTCGGATGGTCTAACGCAAGTGCCGCAAATATGTAATCATTCGCTATAAACGCGTATTTGCGGCACTTGGTTGTCTGGGCGTGTTTATTTACCTGTATTAATATTTATAAATTGCAGTTTTAATTTTAACTTTGCCAGTAACTTGTTATTTTTTTTTGCTTGTTCGCTTATATATTTATGTTATTCGTATTTATGAACAATATTATTATTATTTATTTGGCAAAAAATACTTAATACATAATATTACAGTTATCCGTCAGACTTCAAACTAGGCTGAGCCTGTATCTTGGTAGTCTGCGAGTGTGATTATAGATTGAAAAAAATTTAATTATGATAATAAAGTTCAAACAATAACATAATACGTACTCGTACGTTGAAATAAAAAAAGTGTTACTTTGTTAGTGTGGAAAGTGAGGCGGATGACCGGATTGACAATATATACGGACAGACAGTGTAGGCTTAGTAAAGCTCCTTAGATTGTGCCCTCAAAATACACCTTTAAATAATATTACTCCGACGACAGCAAACTCGCAGCAGAGCGAGTCTATGACTCACAAGAAAGTGCTAAAAGCGGCATTTCGTTTATAGCCTAGGTGCCAGGGCGTATGACTGATGTCCTTTGAAGTGGCTGACGGAAACATAAGCATCGCCTCCTAATGGCTGAGTGTGGATAATGAGGATAGAGTTAATAGCTAGCTTATTATAATATAACCGTGCCTAAGCATATGTATATTTTTGGTGAAAGTTAATTACTTGCGATTTAATTGATATTTATTTCATACAAAACATTTTTTTTGATGTCTTCGTATCTATATTCATTTGTATTCGTGTGAGACGTAACTATGGTTTATTTCAATCCAATTTATATAAAGTGTAAACAAACCGATTTTATCAAAATTCTTGTATAAACACCCAGTGGATCGCATCAATAACAAATTCATCTATAATTCGTGTCTTTTGACTAGAAGTATAATTACTTTTATCACCAAAGTTCATTTGATTTCAATATTTAATTTTCATTTCAAAAATCTTCGTCAAAATCTGACGTTATTTCTTGAATGAAACATGGGTATAATCTGTAGTAGCATAGACTAGTGTAGAGACGGTGGAAAATTTGACATTTTAAAAATCGATTAATGCTCGATTTAATATGCGACTTTTATTTACCTACGTTAAAATTAAAAAATAGTTACTGCTTTTATAATTGAATAAACCGTCTTCGGAAATAAATCAAGTATTGTTAATAATAAAATAGACAAAAATACTTTGATCTATTTAATGAATAAATCAATAAATTATCAAATCTTATTATTACCTTTGACGATTTCAATACAAATTGTTATAACTGTCATTTATGTAAATTATAATTTAATGATGTATTGAATGAATAAATAAACTAAACTAATCGATTTACTGAACAGATTAATGATTTTGCACTAGGTTCTAGGTCTTCACATCTCTAAATGTCTTTGGTCGGGTACTTAAATGGCGTCTTTGTTTACACTTTTCATAAATTAGATTGATATAAACCATAGCATATTTTATCAATGATAATTATCTTAAATTTTAGAATAAGCGCAAGTATCGAATACGTCTACATAGCAAAACGTTGTTTTGCGATAGTTTGCTAACTCTGATTAATTCTGCAATACAATGTCAACCCTTAGAAAATAATTTTAACAGTTGGCATTGTATTGCCAATTGACAGTGAGTTGAGTCAGTATTGCCAAACAGCGGCCCTAATCTTATCCAAACAGTATTTAAAAATCGTTTTACGAAAGCTTCCATAAAATTAGTTCATAGTCCGTTGTTATAACTAGTTCATAGTTTCGATTTCATAAAAACATTCTAATAACTCTTTACTCGCTAAGTTTTCGGTAGTATTTGTCAGGCTTTAAACGATTTAAAGTCGAATTATAATATGTCCAGGTTAAATTTTAAATTGCTAAACTAGCGCAACTACCCTGGTCAATTTCTTGTTTAAAGTTTATCCGCTGTTACTTGTTTCGTAAGAAAAAACTAAGTTATGATTAAGAAACACACTATGCTGCCGTTCTTAAGTTTTTTGCCGAAATGTAAGAGGGTAGATAGAGCATTAATTATTATTTAATCAGATGTTATATAACTACTTACTAGCTTTTACTTGCATCTCCTAGATAATTGGAAGTTAGATAAAGTCTCTGTTAATAACGATTATAACTGCCAATCATCTAAATTCGTAACGGCAGTACGCATAAATCTCTTTTATTTTAATTTTTCTGATCCAATAGAATCTGTATCTGTAGTTAGTTTAGGGGCTCTAACACAACACCACAGAATAGATAATAGTGTACCTACCCAACACCAACAACATACACAAGTAGCCACCAAAAAGAAGATTAGGTTATAGCTGCGAACCTAACAGACAGGAGTGGTCCAAATAATGAATCGAAATTTTCCATTTTCCGAAAACGCGAACTTTTATGGACTTCTTTATTGGTAGTACAAATTCATCAGCAAAAAAAAACCATGAAGAGAAATATAAGGAAGAGTGTTGATTATGACGATGAATCGTTAGTAGACAAATATAATAATCAATTTAATGCGAGCCGACATGTTTATAAATTAAAATTTCAGGATTTTAGTACATTACCATGGCAATTCCTGTTGCATCGTGATCTGTATAAACACTCGTGCCAAATTTTATGTTTAATGATGATGATGATGATTATATTACCGAGATTTAGCGAGGTATATAATTAAATTAGTTTAAATCACTTAAATCCATCCAGTCCTTTTAATTTTAAAGAGTAAAAAATACATAGGTACATAAACACGCGTAAACTTTCTCGTGACTACTTAATAAAGACGTTAGCGATTCACCGATCATCATCCATCAGTTCCCTGTCCATTTAAGGGCGCATTGAAAGCCGATTTGATTAGAACCTTGATTTGGCAATTACGTTGAGAGTATTGAATTATTTCTTGATTTAGTGTTACTGTTATTACACACACTTAAACACACAAACATCACGCCTGTATTCCCAAATGGGGTAGGCAGAGCACACAAAACGTTACGGCTTCGGAGCCATTTTTGGCACTTTTAGGTTTTAAGTTTGATAAAAACGGTACAATAGTGACAGGTTGCTAACCTGTCGCCTACGATATATCTTAACCTATATCCTTTGTCGCCTCTCATGATATCCACGGAAGAAACAACAATAAACAATATTTATGGAAAAATTGTACCTAATAATTATGTTACTAGCTACTGCTAAGTAAGTTGTACCTACAAGAATATAGTATAGTTATAGATAAAATGTGTTATACAGTATCACACAATACTTTTATTTATTTTATTTTATTTATTTAAGTACCTACAATAACATACGCATGCTAACGAATTTACAAATAGTGACTTAGTTTTACTAATTACAGCGCAATACATCACAGCAATAATTGCAATCATATTTTTACAGTACTTTTCTGTAGGATTTCAGGAGAGGATTTAGAATTTGCAAGCAATAGTGTTGAAGATGGATCATATAAGTTATTTCTTGTCATTGTTACTCTCCAAGATCACCGCTCAATGCAATATCAACTAATGGACGTGAAAACAAATCGAATATTTTTGCAAAAAAATAAAATTCATAATACGGCAAGTTAAATAAAAGCTTTTAAAAAATAAAACAAAGCAAGTATTGAATTAAATTCTTAACAATGCCACGACCCCGCCATTAATATCAAAGCTCACAACAGCTAATCTTATCTCACAAGTTAAGAGATTAATCTTGAAGACTGCAGATAGTCAAGAAAAGTGCAACATTAGCGCACACTGCACATTAAGACCGCCGTAACAATAACTCAAGGCGGGCCTTCCATTAATTATCGCAGGAAGTCGTTATCCCGCGGATGACAACAGCGTGTTAAACTCTAAAATTGTACTAGCTAATTACATTTGCTGGCTTAAGTGTACTGTTAACGAGAAGTTTGTTTTTGATAGCGTTTGCTGCATTATTTTGTTAATAAATATTATATTATACTAATATAGACAAGCAGCTTAGGTGGCACAAAACCAGGGAGATTGAAGATGCGTTACCATCCTGGAGAGTAGTAGTGGAAACAAAACAGCGCAGTAACTTTTCTAGCATGCTTAGCAAATTGATGATTATCCTTAGGCGAAAGACGTCCACTGTACAAAATAACACATTGGAATATGGACCGTTAAATGTACTTTTCAAATAACAATATTGTGAAGAAGCTAAACTAAACAGGACGTACATAGGTATTTTATGTACAGTCTACTGGATCTGGAAACTAAAATCCAATTAGTATTCGTTTGAATCCGCATGTAGATACACGACTATACTTGGATAGCTTGTTAAAGCGCACACGGTGGTGCATTTAGTTTGCTAGTCTTCCTGGTTTCATTCATTAGCATCGCTAGTCAAAAACTTTAGCAGTGAGTGAGGATTATGCAGGGCAAATATATATTTCTATTCTACATTATTCTATCAATAAGAAACTCACGAATACGCTATTTTAAGTAATTAAATAACATAAACACCATTATGGTTCCTTGAATTAGCATACTTGATTTTTCTCATGTTTTTTTAAAATCCTGCAAATGCATGAATCAAAATATGTTTCACTCGGTACACGCCAAAACGTCAAAAAATTAAGTACTTAAGAGATTTCGTCGCGCCTGGTAAGGACGACTGGAAGACTGGCGACCAGAAGCATAGTGAAAGAGGCCAAGTATGCATACTCCGACCCTTTAGGAGACTAACTGCCTACTCCGGCGCGGACGCTTAGGGTTGTCGATGTCTATTTTAGATTAATTAATTACCTACCGGCAAATAATTTTAGTATGAAAGTTAACTTAAAATTGTCTAATATCTGTTTCTAGAGAAACCAGATTATTTGCCGCTCTATTATTATTATTATACTAAATTTAAAAATATTGTTTATAAATTCGCCGAAGTGGTGATGGTGACTGTGTACATACTACTCATGTTTCCTACACATAATACTACGAGTATAACTATATTGTTTATAGGTGGGTAGGTATCTATTATATTTTATGTGTCCTTGCACGAAACTATCACACTACACTTATATACTACTAATTTACAACTATACCTAATACCGAAAATACAAACTGAAATATAGATGCACAGAAAAACCAGAAAAATAAGACCAGCGCTGGGAATCGAACCCAGGTCCTCGGCATTCCGTGCGACGTGCTATACCACTACACCACCACTGGACAGTGATACAGACACGAATTTCTCCTATGCACCACATATCTCAGCTTGTTTCTTTTCTTATTTAGTCACAGCGACACAAGCGACATCTATGCTGTAGCCCTCATCGAGAAACTTTCAGCACCCCAATGGAACTAACCGCTCATCCGGACAAGAGATGTCGTTATTAAGCAATCAAATTAAGATTGGTTTTTTGGAATCTCTTTTTTCTAGTGTCGCTTCAGTTCGCTAGTCACTTAAGCGACTAAATAAGAAAACAAACAAGCTGAGATAATAATATGTGGTGCATAGGAGAAATTCGTGTCTGTATCACTGTCCAGTGGTGGTGTATAGCACGTGGCACGGAATGCCGAGGACCTGGGTTCGATTCCTAGCGCTGGTCTTATTTTTTGGTTTTTCTATACATCTATATTTCAGTTTGTATTTTCGATATGGGTTTTACGGGATGACCGGAATAATTTGTAATTGAAATAAAAATAAAAAAAGATGCCAAAAAATAAGTACGAGTACGCGAACATAAAAGGTGACCATCTCGCGAAGCGAGCGCAAGAGGAGCGAGCTAAAATCGAAATGTACGACACCGACGGCAGCGCAGCCTTGACTAAAGAAAACTTAATCCTTCTTAAATTATCAGTGTGTGCGTGCGGCGGGTGCGTGCGTACCGGCGCCAACCGGCGCGCACACATTATTAAGCCGCGCGATGTACTTTTGTTAATACTGTTACGACGGTGGGTTAGGTGCTAAACTTTGATCGTGTTTTTCGACCCTTGGAGCGTTTTCAGCAGGCTGAAATACTGTTTCAGGCCGTTTCAGAGGATGCTCTATCACATATTAGTTTATCAAAATTTCACCCAAGTTGCCGTTGTTTTCAGGCGCCTGAAACATGTTTTCAGTCGTTTCAGGCCACCTATCGATGACGCCATAACCTGAAAACCCGTTTTCAGGCGTTTTCAGGACCCCTTATGGGCCTCTGAGGTACATTTCAGTATATGGCGAAATTTCCATAGGAGTGAAAGAGATAGCACGATTAGAAAGAGACAGCTATACTGAGAACATTCGAGAAGGTGTGTGACAAGGATAGCCTATATGTGTGAGAAAAGAGTGATGATCCTGTTTCCGAATATTCTAGTAACTGAGAGAGATAGCACATGAAAGAGACAGACACTCTACTCGTTTCCGGAACATTCGAGATGTAGGTATGACGTCCTAGCTGACTGTTCTCGAACTTTGTGGACCGATTCACCGGGGTATATAAGCCGGGCGAGGTTGCGGCGGAGACAGTTTCGAATGCGATACCGAGCGATAAACATCGAAGAGAATCAAAGCGACTTGTAAGTGAGTTTTAGAGTGCGAAATTACCGTGAACTGTTTTTAAGTGTTTTGTAAAGTTAAGTAACAGTGTGAAAATAAATTCTACTCTTATTCATCGGTGTTAAAAGTGCTTTTCAATCACGAACCCACCCACGAACGTAAAATACTTAATGAACCTACTTTGTTATCTTTTACTATGCCAGAAGGCAGGCAGGCAGCTATTTCCATCCACGTATGAGCCTGGACATTCAACGCGGAAACGCTGCTGCCTGTATCCTGGGAACTATGTAGTCGACTGACATTTTTAAAGATATTCAAGTCAACCTTCAAGTTTTCAAGAAAAGAGCGTACTCCTACCTTAAAGGCCGGCAACGCACTTGTGACTCTTCTGGTGTTGCAGGTGCCCATGGGCGACGGTAATCGCTTACCATCAGGCGATCCGCCTGCTCTTTTGCCCCCTATACCATAAAAAAAATAAAAAATAAAAAAAAATTGTTTTTGATTGTGAAAGCGATAACAACGTTAATTTGGTGATTTGAAAAGCAGCATTTTTTATCATGGCTAAAGCATTAAATAAGGCGATCCTGTTCGGCAAACCCTGCATTAAAACCATCCATTCTTTACAAAAAATAAAATGTTGATTGGATTTACCTTCGATTTATCAAACTTTGGAAAACTCAGCGTGGATTTGTATAATTTTGATTTAACAAACCTGGATTCTGAATTCTAGATTTAAAAAAAAACGGTAAAAAAAAAAACAAAAAGAAAACAAACTTCTTTCGCTGATTGGCTTGGATGGACTTACCTACATTAAAAAAAACTGTCATATGAATTTATCTGATTTTGATAAAATATTATGACTTTAAATGTATTTTTCTCAAAAACCACACGGATTTATACTTAATCGATAAAATTGTAACAAGACTAGTTTTTTACCCTTTTATTTAATACTAAAATCTTCAAAAATGACAGAATTGGATTAACGAGTTTGACATGTGAGTAAGAGAATATAATGAAGGTACCTAAATAAAACCAGGTAATATAAATTTTAGTTAAAGTACTTAGTTTCCGTTTGGCAAAAGCAAAAAGACGATTGCGAAACGACAGTTTAAGTTGGACTGGTCTAAAGCCGATTAAGAACTGAATCTGACGCACTAGCGCGGCATAGCGATATAAAGTTATAAAGGAGTTCAGTAAACAAGTTCTTAGGTCAATCCTAAGTGAGCTAGTGGAGACAGTTTAGATTTACTGAAACTTTTGTCAAGATTTAAGTATATTTTATTTTGTGTTGCTCTACGGGTATCAAGTAAAGACTTGGATGGAGGCGTTGCAATCATGCCATGGCAACCGCTTTGAATCTTTGGACATAATTTATTCATCGTCATTTATAATTACGTCTTAATTCTGCTGCCTCAAATTATCGTTTTTTTTTTGGTAATACAGCTTAATAAATATGGCTTCGCGTAATTTTTATTAAAAAATATGTTCAAAGTTTATGTTTATTGTATTAGTCAAACAACCGGTTTATAGGCGGATCAACAAGATATACCGTTAATTGGTTTTTGCTTTACATTTCATAAAAGAACCCCTAGTCCCGCCCATCGTTATTGCGAGAGGCACGTAAAATGTAACGGCTAATTTAAAGTAGGCACGTAGGTAATGAGAATTTACACTTTAAAGTTGAATATTTCACAAACAAATGACTGAATATAAAAAATGTCTAAGCAATCCTCTAATGGTTTTAAAAGACGTATCCAACGGTAACCACACTATAGGGTTGGATGAGAAAAAACAAATCATCCCCACTTTACGTCTAAGGGAGGACCCTAAAAAAAACTTTTTTTTTTTTTTGTTGTACTATTTTGTCGGCATAGTTTACATATATATCCGTGCAAAATTACAGCTTTTTAGCATGGATAGTCCCTGAGCAGTGCCGCGGACGGACAGACAGACAGATATGGCGAAACTATAAGGCTTCCGTTTTTGCCATTTTGGCTCCGTAACCCTAAAAACTGAATGAAATTATTAAATTAGAAATTGTTATCCATTCATTGTTCATTGCCATTGCATTTGTCTATTTCACATTTTCAACTGCTCGAAAGTTAATTGGAAGATATACGGCCTATTGTTTACCTCTACTTTTAGGGGCTGTTTCACCATCCATTGATTAGTGTTAACTGGCGGTTAGGTGTGATGCCGTCTCTATTTGTTTTGTTCAAATAGACGGAGACGGCATCACATTTAACCGTCGGTTAACGCTAATCAATGGATGGTGAAACAGCCCCTTAATCTTTTTAAGTACCGGTGTTGTATATCGACATATGTATGTATCGTCGGTAAGTGAGAAGTCACTAAATATGACAGGTCAAAAATGCCATGAAAATTCCGTTCTCTGCTAATAATGTATGCATTACGGTATTATACAACAGGAGGTAAGTACAGCTTTTTCCCCAAATGCAAACCTTACTCGACAGTATTTTCCACGCGTTATGAGAATTTATGATCGCATAGTTCCTACTTGGGTAACACCGGGATATAATAATATTATTTCTGAAATTAGGAGAGTTATGATATGACATGAATATGTGTGTCATTTTTACTAGTGGGTCTGATTAGTATTGTAGCATAGATTCAGAAACTGTTTATTAGTTTACTAGCCTGTTGCCCGCGACTCTGCCTGCGTAGAAATCGTTTAACGTTTATTTTGTCAAAATTAAACATTAATGACATTGTAATAAGAATCATCTACGAATAATCATGATTGTAATAAGAATCATCGCGAATGACTCTACCTATAAAAAATTAACACTTTTTTTAAAAATATAGTAACTGGCAACTGAATGGTTGCTAATTACTTTGGCTTAAAAAAAAGTATCTCACCTTTACTTATTTATTCCCATTTGGAACAAAAAGTATTCGTTAAAGCGTCAAAGCGTCATCATTTTGCTTTTGCTTTGATGTCGATAATGTAAATGTTATCTAGTTTCCGCGACAGATAACAGGAGCTATCCTTACACCAAACAACAGTTTAGATACTGTACAGGCCAGCGGCGATAGAGTATTCGTTGGGTTGCATTGTCGTTGCAACAGATTAGAAATCACAATCGCAAAGTGGAATTTGCAATGTTCGATTTCTAAACCAAAACGGCGGGATTTTGACGAACTATTTATCATCATTTGTGACATTTTTTACATGGTTTATTAAATTCGCGCTACAAGTAAAATATTTCAGCGAGGGGAATAAAAATCTCTTTTAAATACTGCACCAAAACACGGAAACCTTGGGACGAGGATACGACGACGTTTTCCTGTTGCCCAACTTAAAGAAATTTCATATACTCGGGGCGTGGGCTTTGTTCTTAAAACTTGATTAACAAAAAGAGGGGATGTTAATACAACACGTACTACACTTTCCGAATGCTTTCCAAAAGGAGGCTACTTTGCGCTGTGAGATCATACGATAGCCTAATATAGACGTGCCTGTGGATATCTCAGTTTGTAAGTTTGTAAGTCTGTTTGTTTGCAACTTCATCACGTCTAAACAATTAAACCAATTTAGATGAAATTCGGTATACATATATTTTGAGTCCCGGAAAAGAACAAAGGATAGTTTTTATTTCGGAAAATTGCATAGTTTGTTAATAATATTTAACATATGGTAAAAGATACGTTATAAATTAAATTAATCATGAACTAGTTGATAAACTAATGCTTTTCTTCCACTTTGTTTTTTTTTAAAGATTTAAAATGTATCAATCAACACTTTGCATTTATTGAACATAAAACTGCCGTGAGACTCACTCATGTTAAATTTATTAATAAATTTATTTATTGATAAAAACGTTTACATGACATTACAGTAATGACCAATAATCACGTCTGTAATCGACCTTGCATTTCATTTATTTGGGGCCAAGATGGGTTTTTGGGCAGAAATAGACCTGGCTTACACCAGAACTTGTCCGTGTAAGTACTCGTAACGTTCCACGCCAAGGGTTTGCTACGTGCCACATTTGTGCATTTTAAAAGCTATTCTTTAACTTGCAATGTTTGTATTAGTTGTCTTTAAATCATACAAGTTAAATTTCATCCATTTCTAGTAAACATAATGAGCTGTTTTGTATCGATACGTAGTTATGTTGACAATGCAAAGTAAAGAAAAAATAATTTGAACGAAGACTGATTTTCTATCTTTGGAACAGCATCATTTATTCATGTTTCCTAAATCCAGTACCCAAAACTGCCTATATTATATGTACATTTAACAGCTGACTCGTTTATGGCTCGCAAAACACGACGACAATATTTTCCCGGGCTGGCTGAAACAACAATCTGACCAATCAAAAGTAATCATCTGCTGCGTGTGAAATTAAATTGACCAATGTATTTTATTTCATTCAATGAGAATGCGTCATTTATGACTAGTATGTGGTGTTTTTTTCTTAAACGCATTATGCACAAAATGCTTTAATTTTTTTAAGTATGAAAAAACGCCACAGCATCGCAGCAGGTCGGACATGACGAGGGTGACGTTTTTATTTTTTTAATATGTGTTTGGGCACTGGCCACTAAGAATGGACTCGTTTAAAAAAATAGTTATGTCACAAAAGAAATACTAAAATCTTCTGGAGGGGTCACACTATTTGCCGGCCCGATAATACCGACTTAAAGGGTCGGCAACGCACCTGTGATTCCCCTCGTGTTGCGGGTGTCCATGTGCGACGGTGATCGCTCTCCATCAGGTGACCCGTCTGCTCGTTTGCCCCCTCGTTTTATAAAAAAAAAAATGGAAATACCGACCCGATTTTTCATGTATATGCTCATACTCAAATAAAATTGTCATGAGTTTCTATGGGCGTGTAGGAGAAAAATCGGGTCGGTATTTCCATGTCGGTGTTATCCGGGCCGGTAAAGAGGGTCACACGGCGGGAGCAACGCAGTCTTTGGATTTTTATTGTTTGTTTGTGATAAATATTTTTTATTTCCTCACAGTGGTCGTGAAAAGCACAATGTTTAGTCTCAGCCAAAAGTGCAATAGATGAACTCGTATTATCGAAGGCCTCCTCTTCGGGTCGGCCTTCAAACTAACTCGTTCATCTATTGCTTACTTTCGAGCCTCTACAACAATGTACTTATAGTATGTGTTTACCAAATCTGATAAGTACTCCATTAAATTTTGTTCAATGAAAAACACGTGTCTGAATATTTTGACCGTAACCGCCCAATATAAATGCCCGTATATATTCCATTAGCTAGTTAGCTTTCCTCGGGCTGGCGAGCCAAATGCCGGGCGATAATCTACTTACTGGCTACATGTAAGAGCGAGACGAATGCAGTTTTACGTCGCCAACTGTTAATAGTTTTTTTGTAATTTTAATTTCTGTGCAAGCGAGTTGCTTGATTAAGAAGCCGTGGTGCCTAGTGGTTTGACCTATCGCCTCTCAAGCAGAGGGTCGTGGGTTCGAACCCCGGCCCGCACCTCTGATTTTTTCGTAATTCATGTGCGGAATTACATTTGAAATTTACCACGAGCTTTGCGGTGAAGGAAAACATCGTGAGGAAACCTGCACAAACCTGCGAAGCGATTCAATGGTGCGTGCGAAGTTCCCAATCCGCACTGGGCCCGCGTGGAACTATGGCCCAAGCCCTCTTGTTCTGAGAGGAGGCCTGTGCCCAGCAGTGGGACGTATATAGGCTGGGATGATGAGTTGCTTGATATAATAATAATTTGGAATACTTTTGTCACCATTATAACTAAATTCGTTCGAGATTACGTAAAGGATTGAGATAATGATTATATTTCATTACAGCTATGAGTACAACGCCGGAATTATGGTTAAAAAATAGCGATGCTCATTTTATATAATAAATAAATAAATAAATATCATGGGACACTTGACACCAATTGACATAGACCCAAAATAAGCAAGGCTTTGTACTATGGATACTGGGCAACGGATAAACATACTTATATAGATAAATACATACTAAAGTACATATTAAACATCCAAGACCAGAGAACAAACATTCGTATTATTCATACAAATATCTGACCCGGCCGGGAATCGGACCCGGGACCTCAAGCTTCGTAGTCGGGTTCTCTAACCACTTGGCCCACTTGGCCATCAGGTCGTTAAATATGTCTATCTAAAGTAGATAATTCGACTTTTTTTACGTATGTATTTTGGTATGTTCTTCTACACACTACGAGTAGTCAGCGTTTAGACTGGTAAATAGCAAAGAGAAACTTTTCGCATCTTTTCAATTACCTACTTGCTCTTTATGGTTGAGAGCTTTAAACATTCAGAATATGCTCGCACACTAAAGTTTTGCTGCACTGTCGATACGTATATTTAAATGAGTAATATTCTGATGAAAATTTTACTTAAAAGAAGGTTATTTAGGCTCAGAATTGAAATTTAATTAACACTAAATTTTCTGTCAAGTTCGTCTGCCAAGAATTCGTTTATTGCTATCCCACAGGAAATATGTTATGCCCTATGTCCTTCCCAGTGCCTCAAACTATCTCTATATTAAGTTTCATCTAAGTCAGATCAGCTGTTCAAGCGTGAACAGGTAACAAACAGACATTCAGAGTTACTTTAGTATTTATAATATTAGCAAGAGTATCACATTACTCACTTAAGTATAAAATATATTGGATAATCGCATTTAAAATGTCAGTGTCACAAAAAAAAAGATTTTTTTTAATGATCACATTTAATTGACGATTTTGATCTTATTAAACTTTGTTCTTATTCTATTCAAATAAATGATAACAAATGGATATAAATAAAAGGCGTGGTGGCCGAGTGGTTTGACCTGTGGCCTCTCAAGCAGAGGATCGTGGGTTCAAACCCCGGCTCGCACCTCTGAGTTTTTCGAAATTCATGTGCGGAATTACATTTGAAATTTATCACGAGCTTTACGGTGAAGGAAAACATCGTGAGGAAACCTGCACAAACCTGCGAAGCAATTCAATGGTGTGTGTGAAGTTCTCAATCGGCATTGGGCCCGCGTGGGAACTATATCCCCTGCAGTGGGACGTATATATAGGCTGGGATGGGGAAATGGATATTATGCTCGTCTATTATTAAAGTAAATTATAAGAATTAGGCCAATAATGTTACAAAAATAACGAAGCAATAAATGATTTTCAAACGAATATTACCTTTGTATTTACAATGAGTACTTTTAAAGTCAGCGATTTAATTATAAGATTAAGTTGTAAATTACGAATATCTTTCAATGTAAGTGGAAGCTTGGTTCAAATAAATAAACTTATGGTTTATTTTATTTCACATGTTGTCACGAATAATGTTTTCTTTCTTTCTTCCTTCTAACTTGAGGTACTGGAGCCGAAATCAAACAATTTAAGTACATTTAAAGTGTCTGCTTATCAGTATTTAAGACATGTAAGGGTGAAGCCAGAGTGTAATTTTTTGTGCTGTGAGCTCCTCACGCCTCAAAAAATTATGCCCGTCTGGCTTCACCCTTAGAGACCAACATCCTTACTCAAGAGAAATCACGCAAAGAGACACTTTAACTAGTGCAAACAAGAAAACCGCATCTGAAATTCAAATGCAGTATCTACGATCCGAGCAACTTTGATGTGGGACGATTAACAAAGTGGGTACCGGGAACCCTGTTGATTAGATCATGTTTGACATGCACAAGTATTGTAGACAAGATGTCCCACGGCTATACCACAAGAAGTGAAAATATCTTAAATACAGTAAGTAAACAGAATACTTTACAAAGAATATTTAATTTTGATTTTTTGATGATTTGTCTGAACTGTGAATCGAACCCGCTAAATGGTAAAAATGAACACCCATAATTTTACGATACTATGATTAGGCTCAATCAGAATAATATGGATTATTTCTTTCTAGAAAACATAGTGTCCTACATAAAAGTAAGACCACGAAATTTCACACTCATTATTTCTGAAAAGTTAATACGGGTGTTTTTTTACCATTTGGTGGATTGAGAAAGGGGGTAATTCGAAAATCTTTGAATGCAGTTTAAATTGTATGCAAGATCAAAATGCAGTCTTCATTCAGCAAAATTTTCTATCTGCGTTATTTAAGATACTTTCACTCCATGTGACATAGTCGTAGGACACCCTGTATACCTATGTAAGTATTATTAAAACTGGTTTGTGGAACATAATATAAAGTCTGTTAACTCACACAGACAGTTGATAAAATACGGGGTTATTTTTAGCTGTTCACAATTGCGGTTCGCTTATTATTTTTACCGATAGTAATAAAAAAAATTAAGGAAAAACGATACAATATTTTACTATTGAATAATCTGTTATGTCGTATTGCCTATTGCCAGCCAAAGAGCTGTCCACCCCACAACCATGCCTTTCATCCCAATCCCCCAGCTTGACAAAAATAGTGTGCCTGGTATCATTAAACTCAGTGCGTACGAGGTGCGTACGGTGATTAGTGACGGACGCCAGTCGTACAGTTATAAGCAACTAGCTTATGCCCGCGACTTCGTCTGCGCGGATCTAGGATATCGCGCGGTGGTGCCTTCTACCGGAATAAAAGGTATCCTATGTTGATACTTGGGGTTCAAACTACCTATATACCAATTTTCATCCAAATCGGTTTAGTGGTTTCGACGTGAAGGCGTAACATACAGACAGACAGACAGAGTTACTTTCGCATTTTTGATATTATAGTAGGGATTAAGCGAAATTCGCCATTCCGAGACGTTATTATAATATGTAATATATTTTTTACAAAAGGCAGCGAACCAGCATGCGAGTAACCTGATATTTATCAACTCTTTGCGAATAGACTTCAGTGGAAAGTATACCCTGTGTGCAAAATCTGTACGCTGCTGCTGTCAATAGGTGCACACAATTAAAGAGAAAGTCAGTATTTTGGCATCGTGGCGTAGCGTAGCCACGTTTTTAGTTATGTGTGACATTTCTACTCCTCTTGTTGTTAGGTTTGTGAAGGTACGAGATCTAATGATGTGTAAAACGAGTTAAACACTACAAATGCCAAACAATGTTGGTTTAAAATAGGCCAGCGTACATCATCTTAAAAGAAAACCACATATAAATACATATTGAACAACAAGGGACACCAACTTAAAAATATGTCTTGCTGGAAATAAGCGGTCGCAAAACTCGCTGCATTTGAAATTCAAATTTGCGGTTATCCCGTTTGTTTTGCGGCGTGTGAGCGACACCCCGTGTTGCCGCGTGCTTCCTGTTCCTGATATGTTTGCGACATTAAAAATATCTGATATTCTGATAATAATGCTGGCGCTGGAATTCGATTTAGAAGGAATTCTTGTTAGAGTTGTTTGTTGGAAATACTCGTAGTTTGTGATCGGGTGGTTATTTAGATTGCGATATCTAATAGAATTTTAATTTTTGCCTAGCATGTTTATGCTCTTGATTTAGAATTTACGTTGCAGAATATAGCGTTGCCCGTAATCCTATCCTACTAATATTATAAATGTGAAAGTTTGTGAGTGAGTGAGAATGTTTGTTACTTCTTCACGCTGAAACGGCTGGACGGATTTGGATGAAATTTGGCGAAAAGTTATTTTATAACCTGGATTAAAACATAGGATACTTTTTAGCCCGATATTCCCACGGGATAGGGATAAAATCTTGAAATAACAACCGCTGGGCTAAGAGTCTTGAATTTTGGTATGTAGGCAGTTGGACGTCTGGAATAACACATAGGCGACTTTTTGACCCGATATTTCCACGGGATAGGGATAAAATCTTGAAATAAATGTTGGTAGTTGGACGTCTGGAATAACACACAGGCGACTTTTTGAATCGATATTCCCACGGGATACATAGGGATAAAATCTTGAAAAACCAACCGCTGGGCTTAGAGCCATGAAATTTAGTGGCCCCAACCTAGTGGTGGTGGTGTGTGTTCTTACAGTGTAGAGGCGGAGGAACTGAATGAACACGCATATCTTGCATAAACGTAGCTATCATAAGATCGCGGGTGAGCAAAGTTATTGTTTTAGTTAATTGATTTAAACCGAGACATCCCGAGTGTCTAAGTGAAGATAATCGTAGTATAATGATGGGTATTATTTCAATTTTCAATGCAATCGATTTTTTGTTAACACACTTGTATTAGCTAATACCTGTAACTTTGTATATAGGATTGTCACGATCGAAGTTATTGATTTTGATTTCTGACCCCTTATTAGTGTGTGGTATAGGCACAAAAATTAGCAATTAAATGAGTAAGTAGTTTTAGTGACAACACAATTCAGGTACCATCAAGCTGATATGATGATGGAGCCGGAACCACGACACTGAATCTCCAAGATAGAACAATAAAACCTATCCGCATTTGGGCTTTATAGGAAGGTCTAGGGTGTACCTACTTTGACCAAAAATGGTATCCAGGGTCTGACGATGGTGCAATCAGGCAAGTTTACCATTGAAGCGTGTTTTATGTTCTATAAACATTATTTCGAACAGTATTCTTGATCAAATAGTTATAGATTTCAAACTGGGTTTTGATATTTTGATAATCGAATAAAAAACCAGCAATGCAAATACCTTATTAAAAAAAAACTTTAACACAACACAATCAACTGGGAAAATGAGACAACTTTGATGTTCCTGTCGAAAGTTCAAAGTGGTTCTCTTCTTTGATGTTCTTAAGATAAAATTTCATATGCAAAATAAAATTAGAGGGCGGGAGACGAGCGTAGAGAGTATATTCAAGTGTAGGTACGCTAAGCAAGCGTAGCGTGTCATGTGTAATAAGCATGCAAAAAGGAGACGGTTGTTTGAGAACGCTTTACTGCAAGAACTCACGGAGAATTCATTTTAGTAACAGAGCTGTCAGTACAATAGTTTCTTACCAACGCTTCTTTGTAGACAAGGTTACAGAGTAAATAGACTTTAGTAGAAATAAATTAAACTGTTCTCAACGTATGGCTTTATTTACACTAAATAATAATTTTATAGCTTTAGGAAATTGTTTAAGAACATCATGTTACCGCTATAAAAAGTGCAGAGACTTAATCTTGTAGGCATAAATTATATATTTCAAAGATAGCAATTCAAAAGAAAAACCAGCATTAGCGTGTCGGACACGCTCAAGATAGGGGATAAAAAAAAATTGCTTTTTAAAGTTAAATATTTCGCAAACAGTTATAAACTGAATCAAAAAATCGTCTTCCCAACCTCGCAATGATTTTAAACTTAAGACCTATTCAACAATACCCCACACTACAGGGTTAGACTAGAAAAAAAAATCACCCCCATTTTACGTCTATGCGTACGAGTAAGTACCATAATTTATTTCTTTTCAAAAATGTTTCTAGTTGCTACATATGTATCCGTACAAAGCCGCGGACGGACAGACAATTGATATGGCAAAATTATAAGTGTTCCGTTTTTGGCATTTTGGCTACGGAACCCTAATAAAAATCATGTCATGTCATGTGTCCTGTTTTGACTACCTATATTTTACGATCTGTTAGGTTGTGATCCACTATATTAGATTATGTTGGGCAGTCAAAATGTCAGTGCAATGTTCATTTGGTACAGAATACGGTTTTTAGGGTTCCGTAGCCAAAATGGCAAAAAACGGTACCCTTATAGTTACGCCATGTCTGTCTGTCGGTCTGTCTATCTGTCTATCCGTCCGCGGTTTTGCTCAGTCTATCAATGCTAGAAAGCTGTAATTTTGCACAAATATATACATCGATGGTGGAAGTCTCAATTGACGTAAGGGACAAAATGCTACTTTTCAGGAGAACGAAAAGAAGTTTTGGTAATTTTCAAACCCTCACAGCATTATTAAGGTTTAACTTAGCAGGACGTTATAATTACGTAAAATCTTGAATTTTATTGCTTTTCAACGTGAAACTATAGACATTTTCGTAAAAAGCTTAATAAGAAAAATAGCTGTCCCTTACGCCCGTGACATACAGGTGTCATAGCCCCTTACACCCATAAACCGTAAATAAATAAATAATGTAGTAACCGATTTTTGGTCTTATAGGACATTTTATATTTTATTTGCTACATATTTGGACGTAAGTTCCTGTAGAAAAATTAAAAAAAGTAGTGAATTAACTCAAAGAACCACTTAAATTATTTAAAATAACGCGCAAAAGCCATAATTTTGCACGTCCCCTTAAAAAATATGTAATTTGTAACATTTAAGGCTATAGTACCGTAGACCACATACATGCGCTGCGGCAGGTTATACAGAAGACTGAAGAGTATAACCTCCCCCTTTGCCTTGCATTTGTGGACTACGAGAAAGCCTTCGATTCGATCGAGACTTGGGCTGTGCTGCAGGCTCTCCAGCGGTGCCAAGTTGACTATCGGTATATCGAAGTGTTGAAGTGTCTGTACGAAAACGCCACTATGTCCGTCCGATTACAGGATCAGAGCACGAAGCCTATTCCTCTGCAGCGGGGAGTCAGACAAGGAGATGTGATCTCTCCGAAACTGTTCACCGCTGCATTGGAGGATGCTTTTAAGGTTTTGGACTGGAAAGGACGAGGCATCAACATTAATGGCGAGTACTTCACTCATCTTCGATTCGCCGACGACATTGTAGTCATGGCTGAGACCATGGAGGACCTCGGTGCTATGCTCGCTGACCTCAGTAGAGTTTCCGACCTCCGTAGAGTACCTCAGTAGAGTTTCCAAAAGTCATGTCTAATGTCCATGTTGTACCAACTCCCGTAATAGTCGGAGACTCTGCGCTCGAAGTTGTTGACGACTATGTATACCTGGGACAAACGGTCCAGTTAGGTAGGTCCAACTTTGAGAAAGAGATCACTCGTCGAATCCGACTCGGCTGGGCAGCGTTCGGGAAGCTTCGCAGTGTCTTTTCGTCCAAATTACCGCAGTGTTTGAAGTCAAAAGTCTTTGACCAGTGTGTGTTGCCAGTGATGACATACGGATCTGAGACGTGGGCGCTAACGATGGGCCTCATGATAAAACTCAAAGTCACTCAGAGGGCTATGCTCGGGGTTTCTCTGCGGGATAGAATTAGAAATGATGATATCCGCAGTAGAACTAAGGTTACCGACATAGCCCGAAGAATTGCGAAACTAAAGTGGCAGTGGGCGGGGCACATTGCTCGCAGGACGGATGGCCGATGGGGCCAGAAGGTTTCGAATGGCGTCCGCGGACCGGGAGACGAGCTGTCGGTAGGCCTCCAACAAGATGGAGCGACGACTTGGTTAAGATCGCGGGATCGCGGTGGATGCGGAAAGCACAAGACCGGTCTGAGTGGAGAGCCTTGGGGGAGGCCTATGTCCAGCAGTGGACGTCTTTCGGCTGACATGATGAACATTTTCTTGCACATTTGGGAGTATTCTTGCTTGATTTGTTGTTTGCATGCATGCTTTTTTTTATGGTATAGGGGGCAAACGAGCAGGCGGATCGCCTGATGGTAAGCGATTACCGTCGCCCATGCTTGCACTATTTATGCTTCCTCTAACACACTGATTGCAGCTGTGAGGGAGTGGGACGCCAGCCCGCTTCATGAGCGCTGGAGGAGATACCATAGACCGGTCATCGCGAGATCGGGGTAACCCGCGATGTTCATCTAACCCAGGCCGATAAAATTGCATGTTTGTTGATTTGATTGACAAAATTACATGCTCACTTGCAAGCCTGCTTAGGTGGTTGCTTAGGTACATGCTTGCTTGTTTGCTTGCTTGCATGCTTTCTTGCACGCTTGCTTGCACTATTTCTTGCACATTTGGGAGTATGCTTGCTTGAGTTGTTGTTTCAATCACTACAAGTTCTAAAAACCATCTGTTTTGATGCCTCCTACGACCTAACATTAACAAGGTATTTTAATGAACTAAAAGAAGCAAGCAAGGTATTTTGCTTTAAGTGCCCCTTACACCCATAAAGTAACCTCAATTTTTAAAATGTCTGTTTGTTACTGTCCCTTACGACTAACAATTTACTCTAGTTTTAGCTTTTGATGTCCCTTACGCCCATAAGAGTATTCCTTATTTTATAAGTTGCTGTTGTTTAATGCCCCTTACGACGTACCAATTACACCTTTTTTTAAATGTCTGTTTGCTACTGCCCCTTACGACCGACAATTTACTCTAGCTCTTGCTTTTTATACCCCTTACGCCCATAAAAGTATTTATTATTTTATAAATTGCTGTTTTTAATGTCCCTTACGACGTTCCGATTATACCATTTTTAACCCTCAACATACATAATTAATTATACAGGCCAATTATTATTATGTATGCATCATCATCTCGGCCTATATACGTCCCACTGCTGGGCACAGGCTTCCTTTATTAGGATCTGTAACTTAGTAGCTTAAAATAAACAAAGTAGCTAAGAGAAATTTACCTCAACATCCTTGACTGAAATTCCATTACGGAAATGTTAGCTCGACGTCAAGCCATTAGGGGATCCATCAACTTAATCTTCTTTTTTTGTTTTGCTTTTGGCATCTTATAAAAAAATACGCGCGTTGACAAAGAACAAACGTAGGCAATCAAATACGTCCTCCGTGTTTGACGTGTCTGACACGACTGACCGAATGTGCAATGCGCAAACGCTGGGCGCGTGGAAGGTAGGTAGACGCGTTAGTATTTTGATGTTAGGTACAAGAAATAGGTACAGGCGGTAAGGTTACGCCCAACAACTTCTTGCTTTTTTATCTTATTCGTTATAAAATGTTGGGGTGTAAAGGGCAATGAAACAATAATTGACCCATACGCCCTTTTATTATATTTGTTGGGTTTTTTTTTAACGACATGAGCCGAGTCGTAAAGGACATATGAGACTGCCACAGCCCCTTACGACCCAAATATTAAAAAAATAATACATTTACGCCATTTTTCAGCTCAAATATTTTATATCATGTCCCTTAAGCTATTTTATTTTAAAATAATAAATGTTGATAACAGCAAAAGTAAGGGCCGTATCGTAGCTTGAATACTACCAATCGACAGAGAAAAAAAAACTCTAATTTTTTATGTTTAAAAGTGATTTTCGGTATTTTGTCCCTTACGCCAATTGAGACTTCCACCATCGACATAACCTATGCCGACAAAATGATACAAAAAAAATAAAAATAAAAAATCTAGAGTACGTACAATAGACGTAAAGTGGGGGTATTTTTTTTACTTATCCAACGTTGTAATGTGGGGTATCGTTGGAACAATTTCTCGATACAGTGATTTTTTTGCAAAACATGCAACTTTAAAGTGTGAATTTCCATTAAAATCGAGCGCCAACCCGGTATTAAATATACCGAAACTTGGAATATTCCGTACAAAATACGAAATCCTTAGAAAAATATTACTTAATTTTTTCGTGATGGCTATGGAACCTATTTCGGGTGTGTCCGACACGCTCTTGGCCGTTTTTTTTATTTTATCAATCAAAAATTTATATAAAGTGATATCATTACATAGCGTCCCATAAAATATTTCGTTCTTATTTTGCTTGAACTAAGAGACATATTATTATAATAATACGTCTATCTGCAATAAGGATGAGAAAAATCAAATTTTCCGTACAATAACGACCAATCATAATAGTAACATACGAGTACATAACTGACCAGAAAAGTACATTGGAAAAAAATGTGTTAAGGAAAACCAAGACAAAAATAAAATGATCGATGATTAGACTTTTTATACTGCTACTTTGTTTGGTTTAAAATTACGATTTCATATTTACAGTGTGTTGTCTGTGTATTATTTAGAAATGTTATCAAAAAAATGAGTTGCAAAAAATGGTAGGGCTTTATTATTTCCGGAGCATAATTTAAAAGAAATTTCATGCGGTACTTTTTCCTGAGCTGATGTGTATTGTTAAACATAATTTTCATGAATGAGCAACTCCGTAACAAACTGCTCTCCATTTGCATGGCCCTTGCATTTTCCAAGTATCCCGTAAACATGATTATTTTACGATTTTCATTGTGCCTTTTATGATGAGGTTTTAGGCTTTGATTTTCTATTTTTATTCTTACTCTTCATTGTTAACACGTTTAATATTAAATGCAATGAGTAAAAACTCACAAAAAAAACTTAAAGATTGCCAATAAAATAACGGCAGGTTTCAATGATACTTAATTCTATAAGAACCAATTCCATAAGGGTAGCGTTAAAAAGCTGGACACCTTAACGTTCGGTAGTTAAAATTTGTATATTTTTTTCAAGTCAGTCCTTAACTACCATTTAGTGGTCCAAGTTTTTGGTCTCCACCCATATCTGTATCTATTTAAAGCTCATTTTTGCGAGCAGTTACTTGTGAAACTAAAAACAAGCTTGCGAGTGCGAGTTTTTGTGCTAAGTTCTGTTTTGTGCTTAAAAAATTTAAATTAGTATC
Source organism: Choristoneura fumiferana (assembly GCF_025370935.1). Lineage (NCBI taxonomy): Eukaryota > Metazoa > Arthropoda > Insecta > Lepidoptera > Tortricidae > Choristoneura > Choristoneura fumiferana. The sequence continues at coordinate 10,149,421 of NC_133483.1, read as the reverse complement.
ACATAAATTTAAGTTATATACTCGTGGAACGGAGCGGTATAATCAAGAAAAGCTCGAAGAGCTTTTTCATATAAAGGTGAATCATAAAAACTTTTATATCTCTCTGATATGGAAGACCTTTTTCCTCAATTGAAGGGGGACATCAAAACAGATCATTAGGGTCATTAAGGTCCTCCAGGGCAATCACAATGGAAGCGGAACGGCCACTTCAGAGGGAACTAGTAAATGATTGATCGTATACAATTACACGAATTCGGTTTCTTTCGTAAAGGACAACTTACATTTACTTGGCGTGTTTAGATATTATAGAGCGAAATAAATAAATAAAAAGTATATCATGGGACAATTAACACTAATTGACCTAGCCCCAAACTAAGCAAAGCTTGTACTATCCATCGGAGTGGAGTATGTGTATTAAACGACTATGACCCGAGAGCAAACTTTGTATTATTTATACAAATACCTGCCCCAACCAGGGATCGAACCCAGAATCAAATTACCTGTCATTTATATCCACCTGTTTTTTCCTATAATTGACAAATAAACGTATTTGAATTTTGAATTTATGAATTTTGACCTCAAGCTTCACAGGTTTTTAACCACTTGGCTATTTGTGCGTCAAATTAAAATAATATGAATTATTATTAGCAGTCAATTAATTTTTGACTCAGTATACCTAAACATTAACGTGATTCGTAGGTCCATTGAAATAACGGTACAAACCGCAAAATAATACAACAGGATCGATCGGATAAGCCTGTGATTAATGCCAATCTTGATTAAAACAAAGTACTAATTAGTTAGACGATAGTCTAATCATTCTTTTTTTGACAGGAGGCCTATGCCCAGCAGTCGGTATGTCATCATTTAAAAATGGCAATTACCTAACGAAAAGTTTGGAGCGGTAGGCACAATAATTACACGTAAAACACATTTAGTTTCTTAAAATGGCTAACTTGAATACTTTATCCATCCAAATAAATTTTACTTTTAGCATTGTTACAATAATGTACACCACTTTTTCCATATTCAATCAGTTACCTGCAAAATGTTGTTGGCTCGGACCGGCTTCATCTCTAAACGTCATTTGTAAACGTTGCAATTCAATCCACTTAGAGTCCGTTGTTCGTTCATAAAAACCCCGTCCATTGTGAACAGGAACCACAGAACAGTAAAGAGAAGACAATACACAACCTTGCTTCGATAGGGTGCAAAGAGAAGATTTTCTAGAAATTACTAAGTACAGAGAAAATAATATTGGCTTTATTTAGCAAGCACTTTGTAAAACATTGGCTTCTTTAGCAATTGGGTCATTCCTCTTTAGGAATAACAACGTTTCTGAAGTTTGTGTTATATTATGAATCATAAAAGTGAGCTTTATAATAAATATTCGAAAATGTATGTTACTAAGGCTTGTACAGAATTAGGTGTAACCAGCAACTAAAACCACAAACCTCCAGAAAGGCGGCTGTAATATAGCACTCCTTTTATGTAGATATTTTTCAAAAAGCACCACTGTAACTTCACAATTGATGATCATATCATAACCTGCTGCTTTTATCGTGATAAAATTATTATTTATATTATATTATATAACTATAAAAATAACTATGGTCCTTCTATGGGCTGTTTTTTAATCTGAGATACTAAAATGACGTTTCATGTGTTACCTGTTTTTTGAGTCTAATAAATAGTGATGTGCGGCAACCGGTTATCACCGAAAGATTTTGTAGATACCTATGGTATGTGTAAAAATATTAAGATATGAACGGATCCGTGACGTACAAACATGTATGTAGGGCACTTAGGACATTTTAGAAAATGTAAAATGGGTCTAAAAATGCGACCGTTTTGGAGATATTTCTACTTTTTATAGAAAACGCACTAAACACATCCGATCACTAGGTGTACAGTAACGAATGTCGAATACTAAAAACATGAATGATGAATGATATCTGGCCCTATACTACGAAATGCAAAACTTGAACTTCGTATGTTGCCATCCCGCTGACGCTTATCTAATTTAATACGCTAGTGAAAGGGACGGTGTAATACGATCTTCGTGTTTCCAGTTTTGTAGTAGCCCCTCTGTGTTATGATTTTTTACTAAGTGAGTTTGGCACTAAGTAATATTAACACTGTATTTTTTTATTGGTTTAATCAATATCGTAAAAGTGCATTTATATTTTCAAAGTGGAAAGTAGAATATTGAATGCTTTAATGTTTTTTTTTTGTTATCATAAAATATACGTTTTATCGATTATTTACAATTATATCGGGAACTGAAATAATAGAACAGCACTGTTCGTTTTATGCTGGCCACATTATTTTTACATTTGACATTTCAGACTGTCATTTTAGTATCTAGGCTTCACAAATAGACCATAAATTAGTTTATTCAAAAAATGTGATCCATCAGATGACAAATTTCTCAGTGTGTATTGTGGTTTTGCTGAATAATTACTGATTAATAAATAACTAAATATAATAGGTATGAACTAAAATCGCCCATGTCTACCCGAAATTCGTAATGTCCAGCTGACAGTTGCACTTTTATGTTTAACCGACTTCAAAAAAGGAGGAGGTTCTATGTTCCAATGTTTGTATTTTCAGTAGTAACATTACAATGAGAGACAGACAGTCAAAAAGGTTTGTTAACATAAAGTAGCATTCAGTGCAAAAGCGACTGCAGGCGTTTAAACTTTTGCGCTGATGTGATGATTAATGAATGTTGCTATACAGTAACCTTTTAAATTGCGGGTAGGTAAAGAAAATTGATACCTAGTATAACTTTGATACGCAAATTTGAACCCTAAAAAGTTCCATAGCCATAACAATAACCCGTATAAATTATGTTCTCGAAAGTTCTCCAATTGAGACAAGGATCAGCAAGTGCAGCGTAGGATGTCCACCAACGAGATGGACGGATGACTTGGTTAAAGCCGCAGGTTCACCGGTGGATGCAGGTAGCTTCCAACATAAGCAATAACAACAACAATAACAACTGGAGGTTTGTGGGGGAGACCTTTGTTCAACAGAGGACGTCCTATAGCGGATATGCTGATGATGATGATGATGATGATTACGATAAATTATGTATTTTGCATGATTAATAAATTAAAAAAGGTGAAATATAATGTTAAAAGAAAAACTTTTTTTTTCATTTATTCCATTTAATACGGGGTGGGCTTGTGTAAATCGGGAGAGAAAGCAGATAAATTCACGATTTGTGTTCTTTCATGTAAGGTATTTTAAACTTTTCCGTATTAGTTAGATACATTGAATCCAGTGCATTGTCTGCTCTACCAAAACTACAGCACGGTAGAATTCGCCGCTAAAGAAAATGAAAATTCACCCTGTCCAAGCGTCAAACCGATTTCCCTGTACACATGCATTCCGCTTGAACCGTATTTCTACGTGTTTAAGACCTTTTTACATTGACTTTTTGGTTGTTTTTGTTGAAGGTAGATCTGAATTTCAGATGTGCCTTTTCCAGGCTGTTTGGGTGAACGCCAATGTTGGTATTCTAGGTCATTCACTGATTAGGTTAAAACCTGGAGCTTACGACATATTATGTGTTTTTTGTTTTACAAAAAACATTATATTGAGTCAAAAAAGTTTTATCATAGGCAGCTTTAGTGGGTATAGCTTTATTATAATTACTACAAATTTTCAGGAACCGTCGATTACTCCCTTTCCCTTCCCGATCGGAATTTTTCTTATGTTAACTAATTGCCACTAGAAATTAGATATTCTAAAATAAAATGGAGAAGCAAAGTAATTTGTAAAATTTAACGGAGGTATGGCGTTCCACTCCAACTTCGTATACCTCGTGGAAATTGGATAGTAGGTTTCAGTGGGGCTAGTCGCTGAGCAGATAATAAAAATGCTGTGAATTACAGATTTGTAATAGGCGTTAATTGCATTCAACTATTTTACTAGATACATTTAGTAACAATGAATAATTCATACCCATAGAATGAAATAAAGCTTATTTAGAATATTAAAACATAGCTTTACAATAATAAGTTCTGAAATACATGAAATATAAAAGTCTCAAGTTTGCATCTTGGAGTTCACTATTTATTTAGTTAAATAATTAATCATGAGAGCGTGAAACTACCTGATTTAAATGTATACCTGCAAGAATTTATGATTATATGGAGCTCATTGACACCTTAAAACGTGGTTATAATTTATGACGTGTTTTTAAAGTCCGTAAAGTGTTTTTAATAGTGCTGTAGCGACTAGACCGTATACCGCTGGCAGGTGGTAAAACTGACCATCTGGCAGGTTAGATTGACTTTATTATGTATAATGATAGTATTTTTATATTGTGCGATTCTAGAATTATATTTTAAAAGACGATTATCAGCGGTATACGTGCCAGAGCGCAGATTGCTCCCGACGCCCTGAAGGCCTGGATCTATCTTTTTAAAGTATTATTATAACAGGAATAAAACAAGATACTGAATTTTTTATTTTTATTTAATTAAGTTTAAAGCCACGCGCGTAGATTCCATGTACCTAGCTCATACTTAGCTACAGTCCCCACAGTACCTAAAATAATGTTTGAAAAGCGAGTTTTTTTGATAAAATTAATCAATATCATTAACTGATAGTCAAAATAGGTACCACAAACATTATATCATTAACTGAGTTAAAGCTTGAAGTGTTCTACAAATGAAGTAAGTATAACATATTTTCAAAAGTTTTGTAATATTTTCAAACATTTAAAGAAAAACCCTTACATGAAATATCCAGTTTCATAAAAACTGTAGCAATGTGCAGATTTTTCCACTGTTCACGGGTTTATTCAACCGCAAATAACGTAAGACCTCGCGGTCTATCCCTGGCAGTGCACTCTCTGCCAGCATAAAAACTATTTAACACACAGCAGTCAATGGAAAATAAAAGAATATCAAGTTTCAGTGCAATCTTCTGTTATTCTTAACTGAATTCTAGTTATGAAGGTAATGAAGATAATTGTTAACTAAAGTAAGAAGGAACACTCTTAGATAAACTATAATTTGATGTGCTGTCAAATTTGTCAGGCTTTCGCAAATTACGTGAGGTACTGAAACGGAACAAGAGGCACCTTGTACCGCTTCGTTCACAAATATATGAATAAATAATAAATAAACATAAAATTAAATAACTACTGCAAGTTCACAATGTATTAAATAAGCCTCTGCTGTTTACCATGTCTGGTCTCTATTATTCGGTTAATCGCTTATTTATTTACCTAAATGATCACATTAAAAGAAAGGGTGACTATATTTAACCACAAGGGAATACATGGATTCAAATGAAATATAATATACTTGATGATAAAACAATAAAGCTCTTCGATTTTCACAGCTCCATACATTATTCAAACTTAACTAACCTTCGCTTCATTCATCTTACGGTGTTAATATGACTATCTCATTACAACCATTATGAACTTTATTTCCTTCGCGTTCTAACACTTTCATTAATAAAATCGGTAGTTCTCCTATTAGGCGCTGCCTCCCTAGTGATTCATATTGTAAATTTACCTTAAATGCATGGGGTTTGGCCATAATCACAAACAAATTAAAAGCGGATAGAGAAGAAGGTATCGTGCGTCTCACGGTCTAACTCTTTTACATATTGTTTAGAATTAACTTTTACGTTTCATTCTTCATTCATTATTCAGGGTCGTTCACCTGTCTCGCTCTTACTCTTACAAACTCTATTTCTTTCGCACTCTGGCGACTCCATTCAAGCTGCAATATTCTTCTTTTATCGTTCGGAACTGACAGCCATATGTCTGTCTCGTTCTGACCTTCGCGAGCTCTATTTCTATCACACTCGAGTGACTTAGTAAAACCGCGTAGTACTCCTGTTAGGTGATGCGTTCCTGGTGATGTATACTGTGAAAGATCCGGCTGGAAGCGCGGACATGGAGGCATATAGGGCCCGGGAAAGTTGTAGTTCAAGTACTTGTATACTCCTAATGACTCCTGTTATCCTGGTAGTTAGTGAGGTAGGAAATCCAGCTAGTTGCTTAGCTCGAGGAGAGCATTGAGCATAAGGAGATTGAGTTATATAAGTGACGTCGTGAAATGTAGGAATATATGTAAACACCGGGATCGCGAGAGAAACCGTTGACTTTGTAATAATTCTTGTGGCAGGGGCGTCGCTGTCGCATAGTATTACGCTATTGTATAAAGACTAGCTGTATGTGAAGTGAAGGAATTAACTGTAAACCTTTAGGCGGTTCTGTCTCCCTGGTAGTCGAAGACACAGTTAGAGACACAGAAGCTTGAATTGTAGGAACCCTTGGGCCACAGCTAGCTTGTAAATAGCTCGTGTGACAGGAAAAGCCATTACGGCCGTAGAATCCTTAGGTTTACGAAACACGGGAGGCATCGTTTCACTGAGTAATAGCAAACGTTTTTCCCCCGAAGGGATAAAAACGATATATTTCATGTCTTGCCTAGGCTTGACCTGTGAGATTACGCTATTCATTTAACTATCGAGAAACACAAAGGACTCGTCTCCCCGCGCCGTCCAGCCGCGCTCTCGCTCCCACCCGCGCTACCCGCGCCCGCGACCACGCCCCCGCGGGGCCGCGGCGCGGCGAGCGACTGCGTGAGCGCGCTTCCTCAGTACCTTGATATTGTAAGTCGTCAAGGAATTACTTGGTCAAGCCTAGGCAAGACATGAAATATATCGTTTTTATCCCTTCGGGGGAAAAACGTTTGCTATTTCATGGTCTGTGCCGTCGGCTTGACCTGTGAGAAATGTTTAGGTTCTGACGACGCGGGGAAGCGTACTGTGAATATAATTATGTGTGTTATCATTTATGTACCTATATATACTTAATAAAGCAGAAAGGTATGGATCGAGAGGTAGGTAAGTTATGTAAGTGCTTGTAATTAAACAAAAGTGTAGGAAATCACTTGCTTGTAATTAACTGCCAAATATTTAGGTAGTATCAGTAGTATGTGATTCATAAGGCGATGCCTCTAACATAAGTACTTATTAAATGTAATCAACAGGTAACTTAAATATCTTTGTTTAAAAAGAAACAAAACAATCATAAAATATTTTATATCCAACTCGGATAAAGGAACAATTCAAATGTTAAGCATATGAAAATAACAATAAATCTGTTTAAGTAACTTAAACAAATTAGATAACTGAGATCCGTGATTAATAAGCAGTAACACCGGTAGTCGGTTGTCTTAAACTTAAAAGTACAAAACATAACAATACTTCAAACAATACTTCAGTCTCTTCGAAATAGCTTTATGAGATCAGAAGTAAGTATAATAGTTAATCTCTAATAAACTATCCAATAATAAAATAAGTATCAGACTTATATTTTGGAACTCAATTCCAAGTATCACAACGTATTAAAACTAGAATCAATCAAATTTACATTCAAGTTGTCTACTAAGTTAGGGGCTCTGATTACCTCCCTAAAGTAGTGTTTAAGAACGTTACGCTCACTCCGCCAATTTCCGTTCCTAAGGATGTTGTCTACAGGCATATTGTTATCTCTTCTAGAAGAGGCAACGGCGGAGCGAATACTTCCAGGGGCAAAAGGTATGCCTAGGTCCGCAAATGCTGTCTTGATCCACCCTGCAATAACTGCTCTTGAAGCTGCCCTAACCCGTCCCCTTGAGGTAACAAAAAGTGAGTCAATTCGAGCATTATCTGAAGATCGTCTCATCTCTGAGAGCAACAAGTATAGTTTTGTCCAACGAACTGGGTCGAGTTTCTCATTAGGGATCGCAGAAAGCTGCCAGGCCGACTGCCTGTGAGTTGTACTGTCGGTCTTAGAGCCAAAATCAGGCCAGAATGTAACGGTTGTCTCTGTAAGTAACATACTCGTCTCATTTATGTTCAGTAGGGTCAAATCATGCACTCGTCTTCCAGATGCCACCAACAGTATCAGTGCTAGATGGCGGGAGACTTGAAAGATACTATCCTCTTCTACAGGGTTTCGTTCCATCCAATCAATCAGTTGCCTTATATCCCAAATATATTTTTTATTCGAAGTAGGTTCTGTTAATTCAATAGCTTTAATTATTTGTTTTACTAAAACGTTGTTCGTGATATATTCCCTTCTTACTGGGTTAGCAAAATTTGCAATTACTGATTTATGTAGTTTCACTGTACTGGCTGACAACTTCTTTTTTCTAAACAGATAGCTTAGATGTTGTGCAACATGGTGGCCATCAGGATTGTATGGGTCATGTCCTAGTACTCTGCATCGATCCAACCAAGTTTTCCAAGGAGCTGAGTAGGTTTTAAGAGTAGACGACCTCCATGATCTTTTGAGAAGTTCACAATCTTCTGCGTGCCAATCTGAAGTTATAGTCGACCACCCCGTATTCTCCATGCCTCCAAGCGTAAGTTTTGGGCGTTCGGGAGACTCGCATGAGTTGTCATGTCCTGAAGGTGATGATTGAGGTTGCGAATCTGGAAAGGGGCACTCATCGCTCTTGCCTTCAGGTCTGACCTCCAAAACACTTTCTCCCATCGTGGTACTATTATGATGTAGGTTCCCCTCGCTTGGTTCAGGTGGGCTAATACCCGAGGTATTAGAGATGGAGGTGGAAAGATCCAGGCTAGGTTGAACTGCCATACCCTGCTGAATGCGTCGGTGAACTGGGCTTCCTTGTCTTTCACATCTCGAGAGACGTAGGCTGGAACCACCCTCGATTGTCTGGTTGCAAATAAGTCTATTTCGGGAGTTCCCCATTTGAGAAATATCAGATTGGTCACTCGTTCGGACAGGTGCCAGTCCGCGAAGGACTTCTGACGGGATAGACTGTCTGCTATGTCGTTGCAGATGCCTGGGATGTATTGGGGGCATAGATCCACTCGTAAGGTTTGTGTCAAATGTAGTAGTTGTGACACAAGCGCTGTTAGGTGACGAGAGCGTGTCCCTCCCTGTTTCTTGATATATGCCACGACTGTTCGATTGTCCGATTGAACTACGACCCTTTTCTCCTTCAAGTAGGTCGTTTCCGATCGAAAGGCTTGTAACACTGCATACAGTTCCTTCTTGTTGATATGCCATTGCTTTTGAGCTGGGGTCCATAGACCGCTGATCATCGTTTCGTCTATCTGAGCTCCCCAACCTTGGTCTGACGCATCTGAGGTGATGAACACTGTCACTCGATACTTTATCAGAGATCCATTTTGCTTCAGGTTCCCTAGCCACCAGGCACATTCTTGAAGAATAATTGGTGTAATAGGGATCATTTTCTTTTTCTGGTGTTCTGGCAAAAGGTTGGCTGCTCGTTGCAGATTTCTGCAATGTAACCTTCCTAGAGGAATTACGAAGCTGGCAAAATTTAGTTTGCCCAACAAGCTCTTGGCTAGTTGCCAGTTCCATTCTTGATCTCTTAAGATTTTGTTTAAATCCTTTTCTATTGATAGGATTTTCTTTTGAGGTAGTGAAGTAGCATTTTGTAAAGTGTTCCACACTATTCCCAGGTACTCTATTTGTTGAAGGGGTTCGTTTAGAGATTTCTCTGTGTTTATGATCCAACCCAATTTTGTCAAAAAGTTTACTGCTTTTATAGCATCCTCTCGCAGTTTTATTGGATTCTGGCAGGCAAGAAGGAAGTCGTCCAGGTACACGACCACCCTTATGCCCATGTCTTGAAGTCGTGATACTACCCAATTTGATAGCCTTGCAAATGTGAGAGGAGCAGTGGAGAGACCGAAAGGCAGGCACGTGAATTGCAATACCCGACCCTGATGGACTATTGATAGAAATCTTCTGTGTTGAGTTTTTATGGGCACGTGGAAGTATGCCTGGGAGATGTCGATCTTTACGAGATAATCTCCTTGTTGAAGAAAATGAGGTACTTTGAAGTGGTTTAACAAGCGAAATTTTCTGGGCAGAAGATATCGGTTGAGGCCTCGTAGATTGATTATGGGTCGAATCTTCCCATCCGACTTTGGGACTGGGAACATTGTTGACAGAAATCCTGACTGAACTGACGTGTGTTCCAAAATACCTTGGTCTATGAGAGAGATTATCTCCTGCGTCATTTCTTTTGTCTCGAATTTTCTTAGTATATGGGTATAAAAAGGGATCAGAGGAGGTTTTGCCACAAAAGGAATTGTGTAGCCCTCTATTATGTTTAAAATACTTTTGGGGGCACCTGTGCTCTTCCAGACCTCTAAAAAGGAGCGAAGTCTGCCTCCTCTGAAATGCCTCACCTCAGGTACTTTTATACTTTCTTGAAGCATGTCCCTTAGAGGAACGTCCTCGAGCTGATGAGGAAATGGGTTGCGTTGGACGCCTCGAACTTTGTCCCGTTTTATCGGAGTGACGACTTCTGAGTTTGTTGACTGCTTTCTTTTTCGACACTTTGCCTTGGGAAAACCCGGATGCGCTGATGTAACGCTTGCCTTCGGTTCGCCTTGGTTTGTTGCTGCGAAAGAAAATTTGTTGCGGCGGTTGCTTCAGTACCTCTGCAAGTTTTGTTTCGCAGAAGAGATGGGTTGTTGATGGAGGAACAGAATTTAAAAGTGACGCTTGGTATTCATCTTTGGGGATAAGGAGGTTTCTCCTCTGCTCTATAATCTCATTCCTACGACCACATGCAAATTGCAAGAGATCATCTGATATGGTCTTCATGGCGGAGCCAGTAGAGAGGTGACTCTTTAGGTCTTCTTTGAGCCCGGGATGCTTATTAGAGAGATCTTTGAGAGCCCCGTGTAGGGCATCTCGTTGCATCAAAAGACCGTGGACCACTGTTCCAAGAACATAGTCCATTTTCCCTAGTTGGTCCTGTACAGGGTTAGGTGTAATGTGTTTGACTAAGACAGGGTTGGCTTTTAGGGTTCCAAAAACGGGTGCAGCGTGTAATCTTTTCTGTACCTCGACGTACCTGATTTGATTATATGTGGTGTCACCTAATCTTAGTACTTTTACACCCTGTTCCGCAATGTGTGGTTTTGGGTTAGGTATAACAGGGTCTTGTGGCTTGGTGCAGGGTTGCCAGTCAAAATCGTCATCTGAGCCTAAGGGGGGCTCGGGCGGTTTCCATGCAGAGGTAGCTTGCGTTGAAGACTTTTCAGTAACTGGAGGGCCGTTGTTCTCTGAAGAATAAGCTGAAGCAGAGTCTTCGTCCGTACTCTCACAGGCAGAGTTCTCCTGCGAGTCAAATGGAGTCTCAAATTTCTTCATAAAAGACTCCAACATCTCCTTCAGTACCATATGATTTTCTTCTAACCGGCTTAATCTGTCCTGTCGCTTGGACACCCGAACCGAGCTGTTACTGCGCCGAGAAGAGTGGGTAACAGAGCCGTTGTCTTCGGTATCGGCAGATAATTCGCGGTTTGCTTCCTCCCGACAGATTAGTAAGGGCTTTATATCCGCTAGAGCAGCTACCACCAACTCATTTTGTACAGCAGAACCACGGATCCGTGCCGCGAGAGAAGCTGGGCCGATAATAAGACCGACGCACAGAGGCCACTCTAATAATTTTAGCTTAATATCTCTATAAGCTCTCTCAGAAAGAGAGGAACAGTTCGGTGAAAATGCGCGAGCCAAACCAGTCGTCGGGATCGCGAATCTGACCTTGTTGAGGAGTCTAATTCATTTCCTAGCAAATCTTCTTTAGAGTAAGTATGAACTCTCCATTCTTGCCAGCCGTCAGGAAGATGCGCCGAAATAAGACGCGTTAGCCTGCTGAGGATCACGTTGTCTCCAGGGTCATCCGCCTCCCATCCGAGTAATGATCCAAGAGAGCGCATGTCTCCTGATTCCGTGGCCTGAAAAACAGGAACTCAGTGAGTGTCTTGTAATGAAACGGCTCACACTGCCCGTACGACTAAAGCGTACAGCCTGAACTTGCACGCACGCGGATTGCCAAGCTGACCCGTACGGCTCACTAGGCTGGCCCGTACGGCTCACCAAACTGACCCGTACGGCTCATCAAACGGGCCCGTCCGGCTCACCAACCTGACCCGTACGGCTCACCGACCTGACCCGTACGGCTCACCAAACTGACCCGTACGGCTCACCAGGCTGGCCCGTACGGCTCATAGGTTTGACCCGTACGGCTCGCTATTCTGGCCCGCACGGCTCGCAGTTTCGGGCCGTACATGTACTAAGTATCTCATTAGCAATTTTATGTTTACCACATTAATACATATTACGATGTATAAGATACATAGTACATAGTGCTCAAGGTGTAAATATCATTCACAACTCTGGGTTGAAAAGACCGCAGAGAATGTAAGTGAAAATATAAGATAGATCGGAGCCGAGATGGGCAGTACATTCCGATATTTGCGCTTGATAAGCGTACACCGAGCGTTGGGCTATTTATTTGAATAGCTGCTACTTGTATGCGGAGCAGTACAAGTGTATAACCTTAAAGGTTAGCAAAAACAAACTGAAATAAATAAACACAAGCACTTACAAAATAAACATAACTGCACTTACCATTGATACGTGGGAAAACAATCCTATAATAACACAACACTGGCGATCTAAGCGATCTCGAACGAGCTTCGTCGTTACTAATAAAGTCACTGTGTACTCGCGTAGCGTAATGAAAGCGTACTGAGGAAGCGCGCTCACGCAGTCGCTCGCCGCGCCGCGGCCCCGCGGGGGCGTGGTCGCGGGCGCGGGTAGCGCGGGGGGAGCGAGAGCGCGGCTGGACGGCGCGGGGAGACGAGTCCTTTGTGTTTCTCGATAGTTAAATGAATAGCGTAATCTCACAGGTCAAGCCGACGGCACAGACCATGAAATAGGAAATATAACTGAAGTTCAAGTAGCTCGAAACTCGATGCTTAGAACGCCACGGCCTGTGTAATAGTCCGTACGCTAGGAGATGGCGGAGGAGGCTTAAGCGTTTCTGGCTCTCGGAACACATAGTATGAGACGTCGATATAGTAGGGAACGTATATGTGCGCGTAGACACCGCTGCCTCGTAACAATTCGCAATAGTATTAAGTCTAGCTGTTTGCCAAAGTGTAGGAGTTGCCTGTAACCCCTTAAACGCTTCTGTCTCCCTGGTAGTTGAAAGCGCGGTTGTAGGCGCAAGGGCGCGAAGTGTAGAAAACTCTCGGGTCGCTACTGTCCCAGTAATAGCTTGTATGATTGGAAACGCAGTTGCTCTAGTAAAAGCTCGGAGTTTACGAAACGCATGAGACACCGTTGTCTTTGAAAGAATAGGAAGTGTAGCTATTGGCCAAATAGCTCGAAACGTGATACTCTAAACGCCGCTGTCTCCGCAGCAGGACGAGCGCTAGGAAATGAAGGAATTTACTTAAGCTCTCCGGACGCCGGAAACGCATAGCACGAAACGCCGTTGACGCAGCAGTAGTATGTGTAACAGGAAGTGTAGATATACGCGCGGGAGGCGCTGCCACACGGAATCGCGCAATAGTAGGAGTCTTAGCTGTGTACGTAAACGCCGGTATTGCATAAAACCTCTTAAGCGGCTCTGTCTCCCTAGTAGTCTAAAACACAGGTATAGGCGCTGCAGTATGGATTGTGGGAAAACCTTGAACAGCAGCTGTAGTTGTAAACGCTTGTATGATAGGAAATGCAGTTGTTCCAGTAAAAGCTCGAAGTTTACGAAACGCATGAGACACCGTTGTCTATGAAAGAATAGGAAGTGTAGCTGTTGGTTAAGTAGCTCGAAACGCGATACTCGAAACGCCGCTGTCTCTGCAGTAGGACGAGTGCTAGGAAACGAAGGAATTTACTTAAGCTCTCCGGACGCCGGAAACGCATAGCACGAAACGCCGTTGGCGCTGCAGTAGTATGTGTAACAGGAAGTGTAGGTATACGCGCGGGAGGCGCTGCCGCACGGAATCGCGCAATAGTAGGATTCTTAGCTGTGTACGTAAACACCGGAATTACATAAAACCTCTTAAGCGGCTCTGTCTCCTTAGTAACCTAAGACACAGGTGTAGGCGCAGTCGTATGAATTGTAGGAAATCCTTGAATAGCTACTGTAGTTGTAGACGCTTGGATGTTAGGAAGCGCAGTTGTAACCGTAGGAGCATAAAGCGCGCGAGATGCGCGAGACTTAGCTGAAGCGATATGCGGAAGGGCCCGAAATGCACGGAAACGAGGGAACGCAGGCGGCCGGAGGCGCAGCAATATTAAGAAAACCCCTTAACGGCGCTGGCGCCTTAGTAGCTGGGGAAACAGGAAGTGCTTATAGAGCAGGAAATGTAGGAGTGTTAGCAGTATTAGCAGGTGGGGTAGATGTAGTTATAGCAGGAATACACGCTGTCGCACAAAAAAACTATAAAAAGGGCTGCGGCTCGTAGGAACGGATAGTCAACTTTGGGTTCTTTCAAGTGCAGGTCGTTACGCTGCTGGGTAATTGATCTACATAGTAACTACGCGATTTTATTTGTATATAAGCTGGCGGGCTGGCAGTGTTAGGCCGATGTCGCTGGGGTTACCCACGCGTTTTGTTTCGGTCTTTTCGCTGTTAGTTCTCCAGGCTTCATTTTTGTGTTGTGAATAGCTGGCGGGATGGTAGCGGAGCCGATGTCGCTAGGGGAGTACCCATGCGTTTTGTTTCGGTTCCTTTGCTATTAGCCCTCCAGTTTTCCTTATTCCATGGGATCGGACCGCTTTATATTCGCTTGAAAGTAGGGACTGTACGGGACGAGGTTCCCGGCCTCTAAACCTGATACCTAACGGTGATATACGAAAGTTTAGAGGTATAACGTCCTTCGGGACGGGACGGAATTGAGGAGAACGATTCCGCGTCTGACTATAGTCGCCAACTCTGGCGGTCAGGCTATCTTCTCCCCGGCGCGTACCCGGGCACCGTGTATCCGCAGTGTCGGTGCACGTGAGTTCGGTGGTGCTGGACCCCCCTTTATATATGTATATATTCGCACAATTATCTCTCCGCCCTACTCCACTCGCATCCCTGACTTCGGTCGCGGGTGGGGTTATTACACATGGCGTAGGATTAGGAATAGGTACACTAGAGGATGCCACCTCGATCCCTTAGTTAGTTAGCTAGCAGTTTCCCTGTCATTCCGGAAAACTTTGAACATTACACACCACGCAATTAAAAATAAATGTGAGGTGCTCGCCATCTCTAGTTTTGGGACGTAAGTATTACATTTTAGCCTAGGTAGATCGATACAAGGCTAGGTTTGTTAGGGCATCTAGGTACGTTGAATAGGTTTGTGGTAGGGAAGGTATTTACTAGGCGGTATTTCATAGGTTTATAGGGCGTAAGACCAAACTTCATGAGTTTGGTACGTTTTACCACTTTTATTGTACTAGGAGACCAGAACTAGGCAAGGTCCGTTAGGTTTTGATCGTACATCGTCTAGGTTAACACGCGTTCGGTTTATAGGGCGTTGTAGGGAACTAACGGTTATCATTAGAAATTCGCCGGTGAATGTATGATGCTGCTGCTGGGGCTCGCTTGGGGATCGTTGTCTGACTGAACTGGCCATTCGGTCGGATAGTGATTCCTAGGGAGAGTACCGCACGGTGCGCGATATTGCCTAATCTTAAGATTAGAATTAAGTCTAGATTTAAGGAGCGCTTAGGGACATCTAATACGAAAATAGAAAAATAATGAAATAATAATTTATTAAAGTTTCTATGTCTGAGGTTGACACAATTATGGGATACCTACTAATAATTCCATTCAAAGAAAATTCTCGACATTTATGTGTTATATTTGGTCAAAGCTAGGCATGTAGCAAAGTTCTATTCTTGACAGGGGAACGCTAATCATGTACTGAGAGCCAGACTGAATTAATCATAAATGTATAAACTATCTGCTATCGACAGATTCTTACAAAACAATAATATAATTAATTGCAGTATTCTTAAAGTGAGTAACTCATATTGTGTTTAACTGTACAGACGGGAAGACCATTACCTCCATCCAATAGATATTAAGTTGGCTGGTATTCTATAGGTAGTGAATGAATACTACTTACCTGCAAATCTAACAATCTGCCTTTACTTGGTAAGATAAGAATACCCGATTTATTATCTACTAACCCGGTCTATAAACGGTGGGAGGTAAGGGGGGGTATACATATAAAATATATATATATTAACCCTTTCTACATTAACCTCAAGCTTATAATTAATCGTTGAAAGTGATGATGTAGATTATTTCCAAATAAATCCTATAATTCTTCATGAGTATTCAATCAATACAAATACAAGCTAAAGTAAGAATAAACCTAACACCTAGTGCATTAATACATTATAGGAAGGGAAAATATATTTCATCTACAAACAACTGGCAAGCATTATTGCTGGTGATTATATACTTTACCTAGGTACAACATTTTAGCTTGCACTTGAGTCCAGAATTCCACCGTTGTGGAACTAACATAGCTAAAAATTAGAACTGGTAGGCGGATGAGAATTGTTGTATACTATTAACTAATTAACCACTTCATAACCACGCAATTACCAAAATTATCAACTCTCAAGTCTTGAGCAGTAGGCTCCTCTCTCTCAGGGTGATCATATAAGGCGATAGGTAGTGTTATTAAATTAAATACTGAACCACCAATCTTCACTTTTCACTAAAAGTACCGTATGGGTTACCTAGGACGGACACAACGAAGGGTCAATCATTTTATTTAGGCACTAGACAACCACTAGACGATCACATGGCCAAATCAAATCATCACGCTATCATATAGTAGGTTTCAGACATCTCAGTAGGACTCATAAGCTCTAGTTATATAGGTAGGCTGCACATAGGTAGGTCATAGCTTTGAGCTTAGGAGTTTTGATTTAATTAACAGAGCTTTAGGTTCATGAGGTCGAACCTTAGGTAGGTTTAGCTTTTGAGCTGAGCTAGTTAGAGTAGCTTTAGGTTTAGCTTTGAGTTGGTAGAGTAGGTTAGTATAAATAGGGCGGAAAAGTTTTATCGGGGGGGTTTCGTTACAGTACCTAGTGATTTTACTGAGGTAATTCGAGAATAAGGAACAAATCCTAACGCTCCAATTGCTTAAATGATCATGAGTATCTTGTTTATCTAAGATACATAACAAGCAAAACATCGGCCTTGATGAAATCAAAGCTATTCATTCACAATTCCGTCACAATTTATTTTTATAAGCTGGATTTTGAAAGAAAATAGATTAAGTAGTTAAAAGTACCTTACCGTAATAATCCACTTTTAGTGACAACATTGGGTATCCTAATAAAATAAATGAAATTGACCGATACTGATTCCCGAAATTAAAAACATAAATTTCATACTTATGTTGTTTGATATTATGAATGTACGGGTTAGTTGCTAAATGAATAACAACAACCTAATATTTTTTGTGTAAATTACTTTTCAAATTATTCAAATTTGGATCCTTATCAGTTATTGACAAATTTGTATTATGTATGTATAATTTTACTGAATATTTATTAACTTTGACTGTAAGTATAATTAAACACAGGAAAAGAGAAACAGATACAATACAAAACTTTTGTTGTGAAAAACATGTTGTACAACCAGATACCGTGTTTTCTGTTGACTTTACTACCTATTGACTTGAAATCAATCTGCAATCCCCCTGGTGTTGCAGGTGTCTATGGGCGGTGGTGATCTCTTACCATCAAGAGACCCACTTGTTCGTTTGCCATCCAGTCGAATAAAACAAAAAAAAAACCCCAGGAAAAAAGTTATAAGCAGGTTTTCAGCAGTACCCTCTCCAAACGAGTGTTTAAAATAAATTTACGTGGTCTATTGTCCTAACGGAACCCTTTTTACGTTATAGATTTTTACTTTTCGCTCCTCACAGCCTTAGGCTGGATACCGGCGAAGGGAAAATTCCCTAGGTGCCTTAAAATATTTATAAAAAACCCTTTCCCGACGAAAAATGCCTCGCTAAGAAGGGTGTAAGGCTCTCAAAATGGGTTGTTATTATTTCATAATATTGAGTTGAGGTTTTTAGTGAGGATAATACTCGTAGCGGGAAAAGGTAAGACCGTTTGGGGCTTAACTTCGTTATGCTGGTAGATTGAGTTAACTTTCAAATAAATAATATTTTTAGACTTAAGAAATTACTTAACACGGACATAATTCAGAACTGAAATGATATCATAGAGGTATGTAGGTACCTAAATATATACATTAGTTAGGTTACGCATCAGCAGAAACATGAATAAGTTACAAAATGGAAGATTTGTTTTTCAGTAGGTGAGAATAGAGAATATTACATGAAGCTCTGCGCAGGGGGCGACAGTAGCGCAATCGTCATGAGAACGTCATAGTTCTCTTTGTATTTTATCGCCATGACCACAGCCATGACGGATCATGACCAAAGATTATTGGTACCTATAGAAATCATGATATATTTATTCGTAACAAAATAACATGATATTTACCATCGATTGGGCTACATTCCAAAAAAAAAATTGAAATAATATGTTATTATGACATCCTGTGGCCATTTAAGATATTCAAAAAACTGTTTACTATTTGTGCTAGTGCTGCACTCCGACGGCAAAAATTGCAGTAATATTCACTATTACTAGGTATCGGAAAAAATACGTTCTACATCACCTTACTTTATATACATAGTAGGTACTACGTGTAATATCAAATTCCAAAAATGCAAGGCGTATGCAGAAGAAATACTCTTTCCCTTAAATTTACCTTCTACAAGTAAAAAAAGGCTCGTGACCATAAGATCTATTTTCCTTTGCTCAGTATGAGCGATAATCTGCTTTACCAATTGAGTATGACATAGGTACTGCATCAAACTGTCAACCTGCTGAACATAATCTTGTTTAAAGGTGACCATTATAGCAACCCTACCACTACACCTTGGCACTGATAAACACTGACAATTAAATAGAACATTATTTGATTCAAAATCTTACGAGGCTGTTTATAAAAAGGTTTGGTATTGATATGAAACTAGATATATGTTAGAGGTGTATACTATTTTGACCCTTGTTACCATGTCAAGTAGGTAAGTATAATTTGATATGCCCTTGTCTACTTAGTGTTTTGGTTTCAAAACGTATTAAGAGTCTATGACTGTATAAAGGAATTAATTTAATAACTGACGAAGGTTTTCCTACTCCCACTGTACTTTTTCCAAAATCTGCCAGATTTTAAATTCAAAGTTACCTAACAATTTTACCTTATTACGGTGAGCATGTACCTACCCTCTAACATCAAAGAGTATTTTGCGAATACCTCACGAGAGTGTCTGTGGGGTAGAGATTACAAAATAAGTGGGTGGGGGTTCCTCCCTCCTACCGGATATAGCCTTCCAATAATAGCCGGGTATTTCTCCGAAAAATATGTTATTCGAAAGGTGGAATTTAAAAATGTGTTAATGTGTTCTTGAAGTTTTGCAGGATTTGGTAGAAAATAAGTAGCAGAACGCTGCTGTCAATCTCAGATATAATTAATGTAAAACATGTGCACGATGTGTTACGATGTTTTTGTGTAATATGAATACAATCAGTAGTTTCAATCCGTTTTGCATTAGTAACTGAAATTTTGTGGTGTTATTATGTTATGGTTTAATATTTGATTAATAAACTATGTTGGTATTATATTATTTGATGATTAGAACTTATATTGTATCCACCACATAATATTAAACTAAACTGACAAAGAGTAGCATTAAACAAAGAATTATGAAAAGGCTTTGGAAAAAAGATAAGAGATATGTATGTATGTAGTTATGTAAATTCTTTATTGTGCAAAAGAAAAGACACAAAATACAATTAACAAACTTTGGGATACTAGATATGTTACCAAAAGTAAAAACATTTTCCTAACTGGAAATATTATGTTTCACCTTTGTCCTGTAAAAGTACATTGTGTCTTAAGAGCGGTAAATAAGGAATTACGAACGAGAGTCTATTAGAAGCCCGAAATTTAAGACTGAGTCGATGTTCGTAATTCAAGTACCGTCCGTGCGACATACAATGTTTTTCATCACATTTGCGAGTAAAATTTTATAATTGTAAAATAAAAATAAAATTTGGAAATATTGCCAATACTGCCGGCTGCGCTCTTGGCCCCTCACCCTCCTCCTACCACCCTCCGCCTATTTTTAGTGAAGGGACGGTTACGCAAAGATAAAAAAAAACCAGGAAAATTTATTTTCAGGAATTTGTATTTAAAAATCCTCTAAATTAGGTATTTATTACTGCTACTTTACTAACAATAAATATGAAAAAAAAATTACGGTTTTTTGCACTTAGGTACAACATAAACATGCGGATCGGAAATGGCGGGAAAACAAACATCTCGCTTATTATTATTTTTTCCTGCTAATTTGCTATCACTGCTGTCAATTTTTTTTTAAATTTTCCATTAGGTCCATTTTTTGTCTTTGATTTGTCAAGATGGCCAACATAACGCGTCTAATCCGTCTATCAGCAGCTCAACAACTAGCAGACTGCTAGCAAGCATGTATGAATCATACTTCTTGACAACCGTCTAACAAGCCTAATCAGTCTGCTAAGTAACAGACCGATCAAACCTCAATTAAGATTTTTTTATGAATAAGGCTGTTATTGTGTGGCAGGCACATTTAATAATCCGTTTGTATATTACCTCTACAAATACAAAGAAACAAACACACAAACCACAATGTATTTTCGTCCAAAATTCATGAGTGCCTTAAGACGAAAGTATTTAACCAATGTGTGTTGCCAGTGATGACGTATGGATCCAAGACATGATGCTTCACTATAGGTCTTATAAATAGGCCCAGAGTCGCTCAGCGAGCTATGGTAAGAGCTATGCTCGGGGTTTCTCTACGAGATCGAATCAAATATTTTTTTTAAGAAAAGAAGAAAGAATGAGTATTTTTTTTACTTAAATATGTATACTAACTGATTAAACTACGTATTTTCTCTTGAAACTTAGTTTGCAAAATGGAAAGAAAATCTTGCAATTTACATTAGGCGTACTACTGCCAAATAACGTATATAAGAATGAAGTGATTGAGCAAATTTGACATTGCAAGTAGGCTTTACATAAGTCCGTATACATATAAAAAAGAGACAGTTAACAATTAAAGCATCGTTTTAATGTACGATCCAAGACGCAACAATTACCCTGCTTTTCTGTTCCGAGGATTCCACTGAAGAACCTCGTACCCGTTAGCTATAAAAAGGCGTGAAACGGTAATTTTCCAATGAACTTTGTAATGGGCGAGCGACGTAAATGGACTACTAATTTATGGTAACAAAGAAAATTGCCACCGAAAAAAGTCTGCAAAATTCTATGAATAAAAAGTCAAGTAAATTGCGCCACACTCGACTGGTGTTGGTTAAAATATTTCGTTTTTTTAGACGTCACAATATTCCTTTCTTCATTTTCTTGAATTGCCAGATTATGAGATACATGACTAGTAGAAAACGTTTTAAGGGCGCGATAAATACAGCTCTCTAAAAATAAGTTGAGAAGTTCTATTGTCACCTAGTATTACTAAAACAAGGAACGGTTTGAAATTCTGTTTGTCTTGTTATTCACGTGATTTGTATATACGTATACTCATCAACACAAAATCATATTATGCCCGTCTACACATACTTAATAACAGTTTGTGTCATAATACATTTTCCTCACGTTCACTTGTTTTTTCAGGTACGTTCGGAGCCCATCCGTCTTCTGGCCCTCCGGGACGGAGGTATGTTACTATCACTACATAACTACTCCATAACTGAAGATCTGAATTGAAAATAAATGCATTTGTGAGCAAAGGAATCAACTTTTCACGATTAGTTTTTAAAGCATAAATAATGTAATTTTTATATGATATCAGCTTAAAACTTCATTTTATTTGTATTGAACATGAAACTACCGTGAGACTCACTCATATTAATTGATATTGTAACGGATAACTCACGTCTTATACTGAGTTTAGCTCGACATGTTTCGGGCTATTTCGTAGCCCTTCTTCTCAGGAGCACGCGACTGCGGCTGCCGCAACACGCACACTACGCGCCACCGCTCTGCTCGCGCGACTGCCCGACGAAACTAACAAACTAAACCGAATTATGTCGAGCTAAACTCGGTTTATGACATGAGTTATCCGTTACAATATCATTGATTTGTATTGAAATAAAAAATCAAGTGTGAGTCGTACTATTGCACTAAGGTTTTCTTGTAAATATTAAAGTTTTCATGATATACAGAGCGGCAAAAAAATCTGACCCTCAAAGTCAAATGTATGCAGAATCGTTAATTTTGTATGAAGGGTGGGCCAAATTATGTGCCGTAAGTATATTTTCTTAAATAACTGTAAATTCATAATATTTTTTTACTTTTTCGATTGCTCCGGACTGGTTTGAAGCCAGCATCTTCTAGCTAAAAACCATACTTATTAAAAGTATACTTGAAGAATGGGAAAAAAACGAGACAGAGCAGGATGGCGCTTTACAACACCATTTTGACACGTTTCTCCCAAACAACGCATTATTTCTCTGGAATTTTAAAGCAATTTGATTATTTGACCTTGGGAATCGCGAAAAACTTGAGAAACTTGGGTGTGCACATTTTGTATATTAAGCAAAATAAAATCACAAGTTCGAATTTCAAGCCAAAAACGAGTGATCTATTATCTTTGCCAGTGTTGCCATTCAGGGAAAAAGAAACCTATTCATTATCCTGCATTGCAGTCTGTAAAGCTCTTTAACCCATTTGTTGCCGCGCGCCACGTACTTTGCTGCGATGCCGACGCTTCTGCAGAACAGACGCCCATCGGCGTCAGCGGCATCCAGGGAAAGCTAAATTAGACGCCCACCGGCGTTTTCGGCACTCCAGTTGCAGATTTGTAGATATGCATAAGAAACAGTGTTCGTAAACCTATTGTGATATTTTATTACCACTGTTTTTGTACAGAAGTAATGAATAATGTATTTTGTCGGAAAAGTTCGTATTTAGGTATCTTGATACTATGAAAAAACATTATTCACTAGATCTTTAAGCAGAAGACTGACTATCCTACTAATCCTACTTATTATAATTATAAATGCGAAAGTTTGTGTGTGTGTGTGTGTGTGTGTGTGTGTTGTGTACATCTTCACGCTAAAATGGCTGGACGGATTTAGATGAAATTTGGTACGTAGATAGCTGGACATCTGAAATACTTTTTATTTCAATATTCCCACGGGATAGTTGTTCTTAACACAACACCTCAATGAAGATTACGATATAAATTTTGAAATTTCCCACGGGAATTTTGTAAAATCCCGGAATTTCAATTGTAACTGCCAGATCGAATAGTTTACGCGTGCGAAGCCGCGAGTTAACTCTAGTATGCAACCATTAATCTTGAATACCTAGGTTAATTTAGTTTTTTTGGATTTTTTGCAATTATTTATTTAAATTTTCGTAAAACTGCCATGCACCAAAAGTAATTTGCATCTTATCACGACTCTAGCACTATGACAAAATTATTTGCATGCATACCGTAGCTCTGACGTTTGACGTATAAATTAATACATGAATATTCGAACAAACGTATTATCTCACGTTATTTAGTTAAAAATATCCTTGTAAAATTATTTATTTATCCTTAGAGCGATCATTGGTTGGTCACTTGATGATGTGAACTAATTTTAATTAAACAAAAAATAAAGGAATAAACAAATTACAAAAAGGTACTACCAATCCACAACAAGTTTCGTCAATTTTAATTTGAAAGTCCACGTCCATGTGTCAAAAATCTGTTAATCTACGGATTATTAGCATTGGACTATGCAGTTTTTGAATTATTATTTGAGTGTGATAGCGCCCATATTCTTGTC
Source organism: Choristoneura fumiferana (assembly GCF_025370935.1). Taxonomy (NCBI): domain Eukaryota; kingdom Metazoa; phylum Arthropoda; class Insecta; order Lepidoptera; family Tortricidae; genus Choristoneura; species Choristoneura fumiferana. The sequence continues at coordinate 10,125,663 of NC_133483.1, read as the reverse complement.
ATTATGTCCGATTTGTACGTCGGAGCTCGAACCCGACCAGTCGCTTCCTTCTACATTCATAATCTGTCTATAGTACCTACTCCTAGATATTATAAGTTATAATACTAATCTATATTACTAATAATATACCGTGGGCTCTCATATCCTGAAAAATTTTAACAGCGCGTTCCTGACGATAATGCGAGTAATTAAATTAATGTTATATCAACATAGGCCCAATTATGTATCTTAACAAAATATTATATTTGAACAAAATTAATTAATTAAGTTTAGTACTTCCTTCCTTGTGAATAAATCTTTAGTTAAAAGAGTGAAAAAGATAATCCAATCCCAAGTCGAGAAACAGAGTAAGCAAACAACACTTCTCGAGTTGCTCCAACATCATACCGTCGGCTTACTGCAAGAAGTCACTAATTGCAAAAAGTCACTAAGTGCAGGTACCAACACGGGCGGATTCGCCGCGTCTTACTCTTTCTAACGCACGGACCCGTTTTTTTACATTTAGTTATTTCGATTATTCGATCGTTTTACTGCACTGTGGATAAGTACATTGACTATGATTAGCATACATTATATAATGATTGTTTGAAACCCTGGAAAAGACGTAGGATATTTTTTATCTAGGAAAATTACATAGTTCCTATGCGCCCGTGGGATAGCAAAAAACGCCAGATTAAGTCACAGGCAAAAGCTAGTGTGAAATGAGCCTATTAACTATTTTCATCATAATAATAGTTATCATAATAATATTATGATGAAAAATTTCCTCAGAAAATAGTTAATAGGCTCAGGATTCTTATTTATTTCACACTAGCTTTTGCCTGTCACTTAATTTGGCGTTTCTCGCTATCCCGCGCATGGGAATTATGCAAGTTTCCTAGATAAAAAATATCCGACGTCTTTTCCAGGGTATTATACAAACTTCATATCGAATATCATCACAAAAAAAAACAATAGTTTAAGCGTGAAGAAATAACGATGAGAGAGCTACTTTTGCTTCTGCAATATTACTAGGCACCGAAGGATGGATATGTGGTATGGATGTGTTACTGTGCCGCTACTAGTGGACGATAAGCCTTACTTGAATTCGGTCCTTGGCTGCCATTCCTTTAACAAATTGAACTGCCATAAATACAAGTATTGGGCACAAGACATCGTATTCAAAATTCCCCCATTATCTGCGACAGCTTAATAGTCCCGTGGATTTATAGCGGATAAACCGATGGTCCTTGTGTAAAGAACCTTTTCGCATTCTGCATAGCTTCCTCCAGAAAGGACTTATTTGCATTTCCAGAAAACTTTTCATTTAGTCTTTATTTATAAAATCCTTAGGTCGAAATTCGGAATCATCTTGAATTTAAAGTAATGTTGTTTTGAAAAGGAATATCTTCTACTAAAATTGGGTCCTTTTATGTTCACTATCCCTCTATTGTTGTCTAGTAGTTTGACATCATTGAATCGTCTATGAGAAATATGGCAGAGAGCTATTTGTCTCTTGAAAGTTAATAATTTGTTCGAGCTCATTAATATGACAAACTTTATGAGTTAGCTGTTCACGTCGTGTTTTCTCAATCAAAGCTTAGCAAATACATGTACAAGTACATAGAAATTACAATACTCACATTTGTACGCCTTGCAATATTAGTAAAGTTTCGGTCGGTATATAAGCTTGTAACGCTTTGCTATAAAGGTAACTAACTACACGATAAGATGTTCAACATTTTCGTAAACCCTACGACAGATTTTAGGTTGAATATTGTGACAGGTAAAACCTTTCAAATCGAAATCCACCAAAGTAACTTACTCGTATTGGGCCTTACTGTCAAAAAACGTTTTGAAACCTTTGTCAATTATTGACAGGCAAACTCTGCATATTATTATTCCGGATTTTATGCTTTAAACATAATAATGTTATGGATATTATCTGCGGTTAAACTGCGGTTTACGCTTATTTATATACTTAATTATATCAAATACAAATAACTAAGGATATTCAGTAGATTGGTCAAATTCCCCGGTGGTCCAGGTGGTAGAAATGATATGGCGTGGTACACATAATATTGGGTGTAAATGGCGTGGCGTTTCTTTTTCGGGAATATTTTGTTAAATTAATGCTGAATAATTTTCGGTGCTATTGAAAGCTATAAGTGGTGTATAAGTCTGGCACACTGGCACTTGATCAGTATTATTACCTAGGTAGGAAAAAAGACTCTACCAGACTTAATTCTAACATTATTAATGTGAAAATTTTAGTAAATTTCGGTAAGCTACTTTTTATCTTGGGGCACGCTAGTGCCCCCGGCAAGTCGAGCAAAACAAAAGCATACTATACCGTACCATACTTTTCTCGCAGCCATTCAAACTATTTTTAACATTTCAATATTTTCACGGAATCAGAACGCAATTAACATTCTGAAATCTCAACTACTAAATCTAGGAACCTGAAATTTTGTAGGGATGTTCATTATACAATTTTAAAGAAGACCAAGTGCAGTTTTTGAGAATTATCATGGGTGCATTAAACTTTAGGATAAAACAAGCAAAGGCGTAGGTAAAAGTTAGTGGTAAAATAAGATACAAAGACTGCTCTCGCGCAAAAAATAAGCCAGCAGCGTTCGTCCTAAAACGTCACTTGGCCTGTAATAACTCGGCATCAATTTTACAAGCGAGCTGCTTCACCCCACGTTGTCGGTGACAGTCCGAAGTTACGACCGAACGGGAACTTCGATTACGATTTTTTTCGGCTTTTTATAAGAGCGGTGATTATTTGAGGCGAAAGCGAAAATGTTCAGGAACGGGATTAAATTGAATTGTGTTATGTCAAGCTGTGAGTTCTTTTGCCTCTTTGAGCTGTATTGAGTCACTTTATATTAGATCACCTGTAAATTTTACTGGTAATTTACAGTAAGTTAAAGGATAGGAAGAGGAAGGTAACGCAAAGCACTCTCAAATAGCATAAAATTAGGTAGATTTTGAGCCTCGGACAAGCCTTAGCAGTTTGATTCGTTTTGAAGTAGGTATGTTTTGCATTCTAAGTTAGCTGTCATAATTTGGCCGAACAGTCCTCCGTAATTAATTACTAACATTTATTTCTTAATAAATATGATATTTTGATGTGCTTTACCCATATTTTTAGGTTCTCTATTGGATGGCATAAAATTATTTGTAATATTATTGTTACGCACAGTTGCTTTTAGCCGAATTAGCCGAATTCTCATCATTACGCATAAAATTAAAAAGCATAAATACAGAAAGCATCATCTTCATGAAGACTAATGTCAAATACCTAGCATAAATACAAAAAGCGTTGCTTGGGCGCTTCGCGCCTGGATATCATACTAACCTAACTTAACTTAATGTACCTAACGTGATTTAACCTAACCTAATATTTTGCTGTTCATTTATAACAAATAATCAATAGCCCAAACAATAATATGCATAATGTTTATAGTCTAATACAAATTAGTCCGACTGAAATTATTCAATAGCTTTATTATGCCAAAAAAGTAGAAGGCCAAAGTATTAATATGCGACGGCAATGCCAATACAAATTATGCCAAAATAATTATGCGAACCAATAATAGTTAAAAAAAAAATAATGCGATTAAAGGGGATCCCATATTTTTATGTGTTAAAGTTATTGGGATGAGTTATTCAACCTTATTATTTTGGTCTAGTCAATTATGAGTCCAAGTAGAGTGGTTTTCGAATTCTTTTTAGAATTCATAAAAAGATGTATACAATGCATGTTTTAATTTAAAAATAAAAAAGTATAATCTGATACGTCTGCAAAATATGAAATCTTCTTCGGTCAGGTTTATGTACGTTCTCTATAGTAGGTGAGTATATTTTATCTCCGTCGATAAAAATAAAGTTCGATCCAAGTAAAGTGAGCCAAGTCATCATATAAAACGTCAAACATCGTGTAAATGAGCAGCACATTCCCATCCCTAGTTTTACGGCTTCAAGGGTTTTCCAAGTTTAGTATGGCCTCTTGAGGTCTCGGATCAAAATGGGCTACGCAAATGGGCTATCTCCTCTCGGATTTAAAGTGGAAACGGACACTTTTGAAAACTTACGTGAAAAAACATATACATTGGAACTTATCTCTCTCTTTTGATATAAAAATAGGGTAATTATTACTTTGAGTGTATTAATATCTTTCTGTGCATTAATTTGTCAAGGAAATTGTGCCATTGGAGACTATTGGACATGTTTATAAAGACAAAAAATTTGCATAAGTACCAAATAATACCTTCTTTAAGATTCCGAAATACTAGTAACCCCCAAACACACACCCACTTTAAATAATAAAAATCATTAAATTTAAAGAATAAAATAATTCCAATGGTATTTTTTAATATTTATTCTGCTATATCATTATTCAGCTTTTAATATTCAACTGTTTATTGCAATAAACGCCTGTATTTAATATAGAATCAGAACAAAAGCTGAACGCACTACCCCGGTGCCTCCGACACCCTAATAACATTTTAATAATAAACTCGAAGTAAACTGCGTCTGCAAGTGAGGGAAGACAGCGAGTTTATCGTTTACCTATACCTACGCCTTAGGTAGGAACATTATTACATCATGGAAAAAATCAGGTGCTTTCAATTAATCCTTTCATAGATTGTTTCAAGATAAATTTAATTCATAAATACTATGAAGTTTTAAAAACAGTTTTAAAAATAAAAGTGAGCCTTTATGTTATTTTTTACAAACTTTTATTTAGTTTCACCTGTTCCGTTGTCTGTCTGTGTTTTTCAAAATCCTATAATTCAACATATTTTTGACGCGGGGTCTCAGGTGGTAGGAAAACTTTCTGTTTGTTTAATTTTTTTCCTAATGGAAACTAATAACCAAGCTCTCTCATTTTCACTCGTACAAGCTTTTATTTAGTTTCACCTGTCCCGTTGTCTGTCTGTCTGTCTGTCTGTAATCAAATCATGCAAGTTAAATTCGACCAACTTCCAGTAGTTGGATTGACTTGAATTTTTTTATACTTATGTAAATTGCGTGACAATACAATAATCTGGTATTAACATCCTGCTAGTCCGGCTAGGATCGTCTCCACAGGACGGAACTCTTCAACGGTTAATAGCATCGACTTATAATTTGGTATTCAAATGTAGTTTGGGTGACATACAAGTACAGTCTACAAAAAGTACAGTCAGCAAAAAAAACTTGTATTTTTTTTTTACCAAAAACTTATTTTGAGAGTTGGTCTGTGCCTGGTAAATGTAGAGTCATTCACGATGACGCGTGCCGTGGTTTTTATTACAATGTTCATTAATGTCTAATTTTGACAAAATCACGCGTCTTCGTGGATGGCACTAGGTACGAGTATAGTAGGATGTTGAAGACTGGAGATGATGATGTTTGATACTAATAAACATAGAGACTTACACAGAGTGACTTACAACAACTGTACCGGCCGAATACGCTTAGGCTCGTAGAATCTATATAATGCGCGCTTTCTCTAAGAGTGTACTATCCTCAAAATTTACCTACACTAGATGAAAACCCGGCTGCGCTCGGGTAAAATGTAGACTCGTAATAAAGTTTGAAAAAAATTTTGCCAGTAAAGACTGTCGTACTTATCGAATAATCTGACGTATATTCCCAGCCTTAATTATTATCACAAACACTTTAACGGCTAACCTACGTATCGGTATTTCACCAGTATATATTTCTCCTAAATCTTATTTGCCCAAGTAACTATGATGTCTCTGTCTCATAATCAAAGAAATAAGACTTAAAGGGCCCCATATACGGTACGATTCGACTGTACGATCGATCTGATGAAAATCGATGAATCGTACCGTGTGTGGAGCCCTTAAGAGGTCACAATGGAGAACGAAATGCAAACCTGTGACACCTGTGACACGTGATGACGTGACACTAACGCCACTTTGATGTGATGACTTTGACGTGTTTACTTCGCAACGACATTATATACTTAGTAATTTATTCAAGTTTATATTGAAAATACTCGATAATCCGAATTTTCCGCCTACAAGTTGTCGACTCGGATTGACTAATTTTTTACGCTCTTCAATTTGATGTGCATTTCGTTCGAGTCTACCGTAGACCGGTACGAAATTATTTACCTACATTTGTCCAATTAGGGGGTTTTTCTTAAAATGTATATGTGGGAAAATGCACTCAACGGGTCAGTGTTTCTTAATACTGACACGTTGAGCGCATTTTCCCAAAAACAGAGCTTTCCGAAGAGCCTCTTTCTGAAAAAGTATTTTTTTCTGAAAAAGCGTTCTTTTGTAAAATGCTCTTTTACCTGAAATGCATTCTCCCGAAATTATATGATTGCCAAAAATGTCATCTTCACCAAAAGTCTACACGAGTTTGTTTACGTCTCAGATCAAGATCCTAAGCTGCCAATATTAACGACATTAATTTTCAGCTCGTATAGTTAGAACGCATAAAATCCGCTTTTGATTAAGAATTGTATGTACCTACTAGCTGTTACCCGCGATTCCGTCTGCGCAGAATAGTTTTATTCTTATCCCGCGGGAACTATGAAATTTTCTGGGATAAAAACTATCCTATGATCTTCCCCGGGACTCAAAATATCTATATACCGAATTTCATATAAATCGATTCAGCGAGCAGACATGGAAACGGACATAGCATAGGTACATTATATACTCGTATGTATAGATAGAGGTCAAAACATAATCCTCCTATTGTGCTTCGCCGCAGTCACGTAGGTAAAAAGTGCTGTTTTATTCTGGAAAAGTGTACCACTGAGAAGTGCACTGTTTGGGATAATGCACCTTCCGAGAAAATGATCCTTTATCTGAAGTGTTGCTTTGGTTTTCGAGAAAGTTTACAGCAGGGTTTACAAAAATCGCCACCGTATGTGTGGGTTTATTTAATTAGCTAATCCAAAATATAACAGTCGATTGAGTTTCTTCTTAGTTTCATTAGACAAACGCTCTTTTAAAAAAATTATATACATCAGATTTTATTAATCAAAATTTTGTAACGCCTTTCCCGAAAAATGTTTACATACTCGTAGAAATATTTTATTCAGTCAACCTAACCCAGCCTTCTGTTGAAATATCTTACATTTATTTAAAAACATCTTAAACTTGTATTTAATGAAAACGTTGAAGTACAAACGCCACATAACTTAATGCATTAATTAATCTTCTGAGCATGGAATTCGTAAATCATTTTGAATGTACGCGTCGGAGTTTCTTCCCCATCTCATGCGTAAAGAAATTATTTTATTAAGCGGCTGTATCGTTCAGTATTTTTAATAAAGATACCATAAATCTTGAAAAAAAAAAGACATAAGAAGCCGCGAAACGGCAGTAATTTCAAGTACATTCCCAGTTCTCATGCTAACTCCTTTCAGCGCTCATCTTTTATACCAAAGTAGAGAAATAAGGCGAGGGAAGAGATTTATAGTGGATTTCTCCGCCACAAATCAAGAGAAACTGTCAGACCGGGGAAATGTATGCATTAGTATTTTTTTGGTCGGAACTGCATTTTCATACTCTAAATTATGAAGTTAAATCTAAATAAATGAAATTATTGCTAGATAGAGTGAAAATTCTATTCTATTCTATTCTAGCGTAAAATGAATGGGAATTTTATGAGTCTTAATTTTAGTTTCAAACTACCTACCAAAAATGTGTTTAGCGGTTTATAATTTTTTTTCCTACCTAATATCTTCCAAATGTCTGGATGCAGCTGAGGCTAGGCTAAGCTACGCCAAGGCTACCTAGTTAGGGTATCGTTCGATAATAGTGCCCTTAAAAAGAAGTTAAGCAGAACAATTATCGATGTTTGGAGTTAAATCGTAGTCTGTAAGTTTTTTTTAACCAATAACCTATCATGTAGTGTAGGTAACTAAATTAAAAGTAGGCATATTTCCTCATATGTTTGAATTTAATTAAGACCAATTTAACATCTCTAATTCAATTTAAAGTTATCTTACTCGTATGTGGCCTAGATTCAGCATGGATACGAAGGTTAATTTTATTGAGGCTTGGTTTCTTGTGTTTCTTGCCGGATTCTTCTCAACAGAGGTTTTTCCGAACCGGTGGTAGATTTTTGTTTTGACATTCATAGGTGCTTGTTTTAGCCTAAATTGAATAAAGATATTTTGACTTGACTTGACTTGAAATGAACTGAAACAATTAGGTATTTTGCTCACCCGCGACCTTATGATAGTTACGTTTTTACAATAAATGTGTTTTCATGCAGTTCCTCCACCCACCTCTACACTGTAAGAACACATACAAAATACACGGATGAACCCATCTATCGCCACAACGACACTACACTGACTCGTTTCGAACTCAACCAGAGCTCATTTTCAGAGCAACACAACCGTTCAGCGTGCTACCAGATGTTGACTAACCAACCAAAGTTTGTTAGTCTAACGTCAACAACGTTATAATTTGTCACTGTGGCTCCCCATTTTATTTTTAAAACTACTTACAAAAAATTAATAAACTTTAATCGTTACATTAAACTTATTTTTTTTATTGTTGTGTTTGTTAGATAATCGAAGCTATCATAAGGTCGCGGGTGAGCAAAGTAATTGTTTTAGTTCATTGATATGGACCTCCGCAAAGCAACGCCTGATTCAATAAATTATTTACCTATTCACGATTCATGGATTGCCATGATGGCCAAAGAACCTCAGTGCCCTTAGTGTAAGTTTTCGGTTACACATCGCAAACGTTCCGCTAGAGGCGCTGTTCGTGTTTCCATACAAATTGAGATTATAACGCGAACGCGATCGAGACGTATTTTGTAACTGAAAACTTACACTAGGGGTACAGAATTCGCAGTTGCACAATTCATGACAGTTTTTGTTTTAAATACTCAGCGGCACAAAATTTGGCCCACTCCCCATTCATAATTATGCATTACTGCATACATTCCAGGGCCAGATTTTTGCCGCTCAGTATATTTAACTCTTTGAGCCTAGCCACGTTAGACCAATGAGCGGTCTAGCCGTCTTGTGTCATTACAAATGCCACGATATTATTAAATGATATTTTATTGAATCAGGCGTTACTTTGCGGAGGTCCATGTCAATGAACTAAAAGATTTTTTTTTTGTCTAACAACTGGTAGCATGGTGTACGGTTGTGTCACTCTGATGATGAGCTCTGGTTGAGTTCGAAACGCGTCAGTGTAGTGTGGTGGTGGTGATAGATGGGTTTGTGTGATTTGTGTGTGTTCTTACAGTGTGGAGGTGGAGGAACTGCATGAACACGCATATTTTGCATAAATAAGCTTAGCTATCGTAAGGTCGCGGGTGAGCAAGGAAATTCTTTTAGTTCATTTAAATTATATTTGTTTCGATATTAAAAATACCTACATACTACTATTAAGTTCATAATCCAGAACCATGTTCTTTTCATGTTAGTAGCCCAACCACGTCTGAATTCTAATAGACCGAATAGGGTCATGGCATGAAACGATTATGGTTTTAGTTACCCCCTTAACGGTCCGGTGGGGGTGGTTATGAGTTTTAACTGCTTGGTATCTGTTTGGCAACTTAGCACATTTGTAAATATTAAGCACTGTGAATCGAACGTTTTCGCCGGATTCGGGAATCTTAATGTGTTTGTGAATATTAGGTTTTAATAAAAAAATACCTAATTACCTGAAAATACCTAAAATTTATCACCATTGGTAACGTAGTGATATATATAACATTAAATTAAGGGCAATAGCTCTCATAATAAAGATGTATAATACGAGTAGAGGTAGAAATGAATAGAGCACCCTTGAGTCGAATACTTAAAACAACAATTGCGAAATAAAGAGTAGTAATGTATAAATTAATAGATTATTATTACAAGCTTTTATTTAGTTTCACCTATCTGCTGTCTGTCTGTCTGTCTGTAATCAAATCTTGCAAATTAAATTTGACTAACATCCAGTAGCCAGATTGACTTGAAATTTGGAATACTTATGTAAATCGCGTGACAATACAATAATCTACGAGTAGTAGTAACATCCTAGAAGTCCAGCCAGGATCGTCTCCGCAGGACGGAACTCTTCAACGGTTAATAGCATCGACTTGAAATTTGGTATGTAAATGTAGTTTGGTGACAAATTGACAATGCAAGTACAGTCAGCAAAAAAGCTTGTATTAAAAATGATTTTTTTATGGTTAGGTTAGTTTTAATGGAAGGTAATACAAGCGCAGAGAAACTACATAAAAGGTTTTCTCAAAAAAAAGAGAACTTTCAGGGATTTCATTAAAATTGCTCAGCTAAAAATTTATAGCGTGACTAAAGTGTTAGTGCTTAATAAAAAGTACCTGGGCGACCGAGCTTCACTTGGACAAAAACTCGATAACAAGCGTTTTCCAAGAGATAAGACCAAGCTAAATAGATTTTTCACACCCGAAAACCCTAAAAGTAGTAGGGGTTTTCGGGGATGAAAAATCTATTTAGCTTGGTCTTATATCTGGGAAAACGCTTGTTGTCGAGTTTTAGTGTTATCTTGTGTTATTATTTATACAAGAATTGATCGTTTAAAGCTATTAGATTCTTTGAGAATTAAACAATTTTTGTCGATGTTATAGACTTGTTACCACTTTTGGCATTGCAGGTACAGTGACTTTCACAATTTATATGTGACATGTTTCACGATTTTATTTATGTAGGTACTTATATTTACTTTTTTTATGTACCTTCAACAAGAACAGTACTCTTTTTTTAAGTTTTAAGTTTCTTTGGGCTAAAAATGAATGATGAAGCAGATTCGAATTCTACTATGAATTCTTGTGCTTTAAATATAACACGGCTACACAGATGATATTCAAATCCGCTAACACTTTCCACGTATGTCTAAGTGTGTAGATTCAGTCCATCAGGCGACCTTTCTCTAAGTCTTGACACAATCGTGTCTAATGCTATTTGAATAAGACTAGAGTCAGTTAAGACTCCAGATTATCCCGTATCGAATGTCTGAGCCGTCTCAATTTACTGAATTCATCTTGTAGATAGGTATACTTTGTTTGTCTTGAGACTACTGTTTCATTCAAGACTGTTTCTTAAAAATATGTGCCCAGTCTTCATACAGTGTTTTTAGCAACAGTCTTTACCCAAAACCCCCGATGAAATAATTACACTCATACATTTAATAACAAAAAGAAAAGATACACCGACATCCTTACCTTCTTATTCTTACTCGTACTAATATTAAAAATGCTTAGCACCTCTATCTGTGTCTTTGTCACCTCTACACATTTTAACCGCTGAACCGATTTGAACCAAATTTGGCTTGTAGTTTGAGACCCTAAGAATGACATAGAATAGTTTTTCTCGCGATATTTTTTTTTTATATTTTGTAAGTACGACTTGTCCGGCACACTCGTTCGCTCGGTTATAACACAGCGTCAAAACGTTGTTGGAGCTACACACTCGCTGCTCGCCAACTCATATCTAGTTTCTAGCTCAACTCGCATCGATTACAAAGTAAAATTGTTTTATAATGTTTTAAGCTTTCGTCATTTTCATTCATAACTAATATTTCCCGGGTCTTAATCACAACATTGCTAACATCAACATTTCTGTCATATTGCAGCAGCCGTACTGTTTGTAGGGTATCACTAAGTAGGTACCTACTAGTAAGCCGTGTGGCCTAGTGGTTTGACCTATATGTCCTCCCAAGCAGAGGATCGTGGGTTCAAGCCCCGGCTCGCACCTCTGAGTTTTTCTACAAAATTATATTTGAAATTTACCACGAGCTTTACGGTAAAGGAAAACACCGTGAGGAAACATGCACAAACCTGCGAAGCAATTCAATGGTGTGTGTGAAGTTCCCAATCCGCACTGGGCCCGCGTGAAAACTACGGCCCAAGCGCTCTCACTGATAGATGTTAGTCCCGGGAGATATTAATCGTGAAATTGTTTTATTCTAAGGCAACACTAGTATTTTGACCCTACTTATTGTGACAAGAAATTGTCAGTTCCAAGAAAATTAGATAACAAAGCAGAAAAAGGTAATCAAGTGTTAGTGGCAAGTTGTTCAAATTATCTCCCCCCGTCGGTCCAAATTTACGCATTTCACCGAACAGTGTAAGTTCCAAAACAATCACTAAGTATTTATGCGAAGCAAACAATGCCTCGAGTCCACATTAATTTAACTTTTTTTGTCCCAAAAGTTTTCCAATTAAATAAACCCGAGTGTACTTAGCGAGTGTTGCCAGTCTAGTTCCTAAAATGTTTTAACGTTTCATTAGGGAGATTTGTTTTTAAATCTCAAGGTACTTTTTAATTAGAATTGTTCGTTTTCTTCATTTTGTATAAAAGTATCTGAGCTGTTTATCGGACTTAATACTTGAGCAAGGCAAGTTTTTTTAGCATAATTTATCCAAATTAGGTTTTTTTTTCACATTACGTACTAACCACACCGACCGTTAGTAAACAATTATTGTTAATAAAAAGAAAAAGTAGTGTAAGAAGTTAAATCAATTATCTAGTTATTTAGAAAACTAAGATCTTCAAAAATAAGATGTTTATCATCATTAACATTGTGCGTGAAGTTCCAAATTCGCACTAGGCCTGCGTGCGAACTGCATCCCAAGCCCCCTTAGTTTGAGAAGAGACCTGCACCCTGCAAAGGCCGAGATAATTATCCACGCAGGCCTAGTGCGAATTTGGAACTTCACGCACACTAACGATTTTAATCGCAGGTGTATGCAGATTTCCTCTCGATATTTTCCTTCACCGTAAAAGTTTATGGCAAATTTCAAAAGTAAGTAGGTCATTTCGCTTATAAATTCGAGGTACGAGCTGGGTTAGGATCCACGATGCTCTGCTTAAGAGACCATATGTCAAACCATTAGGGTGCCAAGATTTCCCGATGATGATGCGTATACCTACTCTCATTAATATAAAATTATAAGCTTTAAAAGCGCTTTATAGCCCTAAGAAGGCATTACAAATCAATACTACTTACTATCGATTATAGCCTAAATCACGTTGAGTGAGACTTCTTATAATTGAAGCACTAATATATCCATTTTTCTGTTTCTTTAGTGCTCAAGAAAACCATTGACCGAAAACCTAAACGATCCTTAGGAACGAAGCAAATACACTTTATGTTCGCTTTGAAAATCAGGTGATAAATATTCTCCAGCCAGCACGCCCCAGTTGCGTCATAATCGGTTTACTTCTACAATTGCCGAGCCTCTTTATTTACAAAGCTTCAAAGATACCCGTGGAGACGTTGGCATTGCTCGGGTAATACAAAGACAGAGTTATGCTAGCTACAGCGAGCCTGGTGCTCCGAGATAATTCAGTGTATGGATGCATGAGGATCCTTAAATGTTATTTAAATTAAACTTGCGAGGAAAGCTCATTTTGTAACGAAACCGTAGGAGAAACACTAACCCTCACTTAAACTACAGCGCTGGTCCGATTTTTATGAGAAGAGAACCCATGGAATGTAGGTACCTAAATATTTACATAGAAAATGGTTTATATTAAATAAAAAACCTTCTTTGTATTCGTCGTCGTAAAAAAGGTATAGGTACATGATTATTAATTATAATAATAATAATACTAGATATTAATGATTTACACCTTACAAAAAAAAGTATTAATTTGTTTAGTAAGCAAGAAGTGTTGATTTTTAATGTTTACTTATTTATTATTTAACAAAAATAGACATAAGTACAGTCACCAGCACCAATATCTATTGAACGTACCTAACGCTGGCCATCAGTACAGTCTATGGGCTGTCGTATTTGTATAATGAACAGCCCTGTCACTGTCTCCTATGAGGTTGTCTCGGAGCTTTGTCATGTTTTAGAATTTGCTTTTAATGAACTTATTTACATTATATTATTCGTAGTTTCCTGACCTTCTAATAATATCTGACACAACAAGCGTGCATAAATATCTGATACGACTCTATTTCTAGGGCCGGAAGGACGTGTTAGATATTTTTGCACGCTCCGCTATGGCAGATATTAATGCTGGTGACTGTACAACTAGAACTCAGTACAGAAATAACTTTTTATTACCGAAATCGAATTTGGCTATGTTCAAGAAGGGCCCGCAATACAAATGCAGTCAAATAGCTAATAAAATCCCAGAATACGTTAGGCAAGAATCCCAGACAAATATGTATATTCAAAAATAAGTTAAAAATCTTCCTTATCAATAAATGATATTATTCTATCAACGAGTTCTTAAATGATGAAACCGTAAAATAAGTAAATGTGCCGGCTATTTTAGAGCCAACAGGCATAATAATATCTAGAAATGACGGCAAGAGACCGGACGGGATTTCTCTGATTCCGTGGAGTACGGGACGTGTGCTAGTGTGGAATGCAACTTGTGTTGACACATTGCACCGTCACATCTCCACCGAACGAACATCAATAAGGGCAGCAGCAGCACAAGAAATGGCAGAAACTGCCAAAGCAGGAAAATAGGTCTCGGTGCCGAATATAATTTTGTACCTTTCGGCGTCGAGACCCTTGGTTCGTGGGGCCCTGGCGCTCTGAGTCTCTTCAAAGATCTATCAAAGAGACTCAGAGATACCACAGGAGACCAAAGAGCTGGCAGTTTCCTCGCTCAACGCATCAGCCTTACGATCCAGCGGGGAAATGCTGCCAGCATCTTTCGTACCATGCCGCAGGGTCCATTTTTAGATTTATTATATTTTTAGCTTATTTAATTTTAATGTACATAGTTTTAGTTTCTTTTACTGTACCTAATCTACCTTTTATACTATTCTATCATTAAATATTATAAATATATCTAAACACTGACAATTATGTAATTAATAAGGAATCGATTTTCTGTTTTTTTTTTATTTGACACGACATGTATATTTTTTAAATCATTACATTTAATAGCTCTTTAACATAGAAAAATATCAATCAATTAACTTATTTTATACTGTATTAATATATGAGTGTAATATGTAATTTCGTATAATTAATATAGTAGTTGACGTTATGTAATGTAATAAATGTTATGTAAAAATATCAATCAATTCCACCTTATCAGTCGACCTTATTCCACCTGCTCCTTTCTTCCACAGGTCGACCAGAAGTAGGCGGGGTCTCCACCCTTACGTTGTCAGTATTCCAAAAATCCGCACAAAGCGTTTTCGCTCTTCCTTCATCAATCGCACAGCAAAAGAGTGGAATTCCCTGCCTGCAACTGTGTTTCCTGAACACTACAATTTGGCCGCCTTCAAGTCTAGGGTGAATGAGCATTTACTAGGCAAGCGTGCTCCATCGTAGGCCTCATCCTCGCTTTCCATCAGGCGTGATTGTGGCCAAACGCAAGCCTATACTGTATAAAAAAAAAAAAAAAAAACTTATTTTGTACTGTATTAATATATGAGTGTAATATGTAATTTCGTATAATTAATATAGTAGTTGACGTTATGTAATCTTAGATTTAGTTAGGTACTTATAAACTGTTGTTATGTGCCAGGGCATCATGGACCGACTTTATACTATTTACTAATGTGACATCTTATTGTAATGAACATGACTTGACAATAAATAAAATAAATAACCAAATGATTAATTAATGTCCTGGGATAGATTCTATTGATGTTTTATTAAAATTCAGGGAGATAAAAATTACTCTACCCTTGGCTTGTCAAGTATTAACTAAGAGGGAACAAATTATCGCGTATAAAAAATACATTTTACGAAAAATTTGAGGAAAAGGATATTTTACTTTCCTGCATTAGAATGAGGCGTCAAAATATAATGAAGTGCCTTCCCCATTTTTATTACAAATTGAGGAAACAACGTATTTGGACAAAATTACAGCCGTAAATATTTTAATTGGGTGTCCTGATCTTACTTATAAGTAAGTTGACTGTTTTTCTCCTCTGTTTTTAAATTATTACTAAATGTTTATTTAAGTTAATCGGAAAAGCAAATCGAATTATGAACCAGAATAAACGTTTCTCTATATTTTAGAAAATATTACTCACGTTTATTTGGCGGCAACTGCGTCTCAGCAGAGGTAGCGTAGGAATGCCCTTCGGCCAGGTGGAGTGACGCTCTGCTAAAGGCTGCTGGTAGAAGCTGGATACGTCGAGCCGAGCAATTGCACTTATTGGGGGGAGATCAATGTCCAGCAATGGACTGCTATGGGTTTGATGATGATGACGATGACATTTTATTGGATCACTCTTGGTTGCCCATCTGTCTCTTTGTCGGTCAAGAGCCCTTTATTCCCACTATTTTTTTTTATAAAAAAATCCTATTTATTTTTCTATAAATCCAAATTTAGAAAGATTTAGGCATATATTTAAAACAAAACTGAAGAAAATATAAAGAGATAGAAAATACTATTTCATAGATCATTTTCTACAGGTAACAATTTTAAAATACTTGCCTGGGAGGTGTAGAGGCAAAAAAGCGTACAGGCGAGAGGTGAAGTTAAGTTATTTATGCAATTCCACCAGGGCCGATTTAACTTGAAAATTTATAGATTTTCCGCAAGTCAATTTTGAAAATCTAGCGAAATACCCTCGGTAAAGATTGTCCCGCCCAGGACTTTCAGAAAATAATTGAAAACTCAATATACTAGTGTCAATTTAAAGAATTTTAGTTTCGAAAAAGATCAACTTTCATCAAGAATTATAAAAAATAATGGATAAATGAACAATCATTGGATATTTTTTTCTGATATCATAAGATTTTTGGTAAAAAAGTGACCATTTCAATTACGGTGCTTTTGCTTGTTTCTACAGTTTTTGATAGAAATTGATTGAGAACTTTTAAGTTTAGCGAAAGTAAAAACGGAGGGTCCATTAAAAAAATAACCATTTTTAAATTTGATAATGTATTTGTCGTTTCAATAGTAATACCCACTGACGTTAAGAGGAAATGACTATTTCCCACTAAGTTGAAATATAGGAACCACCGGCGGGGTGGGCAGTTATGATAAAACATAACGAGCCAGTACGACTTGGAATACCTGTAACATTCTGAATACATTTAGAGGGCAACGGGGCAACTGATATTGAAAATCGAACAGTGTTGTGCGATGAGGTGGTGCTGGTTATTATTTGATAAGGTACAGTGCTGGACGAAATAAATCATACATTTACATGAAAATTAAAGTTTTTTCTCTTAGTTTTTATCTTACTTTATGAATTACATATTTGGAAAACTGGTGTTATATTTACCAATAATACATAATAATGCATAATAATGCACAAAAACTAAAATATCAATATCCATCAAAATTATTTACATAGCTAATAATCGATAGCACTTCATTATGCTCTGGACAAATTAAATCATACTTACAATAAGTCCATAGCAAAATTATACAACATTTATTATTTTGTGTACCTATCCTATTTTTGCTTTCAAGACTGCTGCTAATCTTCGAGGTATGCTTTCGACCAATGATTTTATCATTTTAAGTATTTATGGACGATATTGTCACAAGCTTCTTCCAGTGTATTAAAGTAGCTATGAGATAAGTTTCATCTAAATACGACTGCAACTGTAATAGTTGGTTGCAGCTAATGAGCCAAGGTTTTTGGTCCAAAAAGGCAAGTAGCGCACTTAGGAAACATTTTTGTATTACCTATTGTTACACTTAGGTAACTAACCTATACAATTAATTGACATTTACCTCCACAAAGTAACGCCTGGATCAATATGTTAAATAAAAATCATGGGACAATTGACATCATTTGACCTAGGCCCAAAGTAAGTAAAGTTTGGCGACTCCACTGGTTTTTTTGTTCTGTAGTGCTCTTTCAGTGTTTTGATTCAAATTGGTCCCTAAAATGTAATAAATATAATAAATTAAATACCTTATTTACTTACAGAATCTCTACAAAATCCTATCAGCTAGCTGTAGTAGCTAGTAAATTTGGTACCTTAAGTTTTCTGGGATGGTCCATATTATATTTTTTATCGACAGTAGACTTTATAATTAAAGCTCACCACTGTAGATAGAATTTTTTTTTCACTGCCGTTTTTTGTAAAAATAATTTAAAACTTTATTTCGGCAAACCACACGTTTTGAGTGATTAATAAATTTTGTGCCGTGGTCTGTTTTATAAAAAAAAAAACGGTCAAGAGCGTGTCGGACACGCCTAAGATAGGGTTCCGTAGCCATTACGAAAAAAATCAAGTAATATTATGGGCGTTATCACACAATTAAAACACTTATTACAGTCTTAAAATCTATTACCAGAAAAAGAGCGTGTCTTCACAGTACTTACGTACTTCAAAGTACGTCCTTTTGTTGAGAAGCGCAGTTTTTCGGCAATAACTCTAAAACGGTATCATGTTGAAACCAATTTTCGTTGAAAGTATTTACTAAGCGTTACCTTTCCATATTGGACAAACGGTTTACAAGATAGAGAGGGGGGGGACACAATTTTTGCTACTTTTATTTCCGTAAATCTTCACTTACTCAAATAAGTTTTTGAGAAACCTTACTATCTTTTCAAAAGAGCTGTCGAACTATGTGCCACACGTTGATGTAAGTTAAAAAAATTTTTTCAATTTCTGTTACGTTTATTTCATTGATACACATCTTGTAGTTTTTGAGTAAAATGCCTGTGACATACGGACGGACGGACAGACAGACCGACAGACAGACAGACAGACGGACTTGACATAACTATAAGATTTCCGTTTTTGCCATTTTGGTTCCGGAACCCTAAAAAGAAGTCGTAGTTGCAGCTGTCAGTCACCAAATGTCACCGTACAACTACGACTTAAACCCAATTGAAGAACAAGCAGCATAGACACTTTTCTTAATAATTTTATTCATAAGCCTTTCTCTAAGATTCTATGATTTTTTTCTTGCTTCTTCTCTTTGATGTCCAACACGCACCTTCATATAATAATAATGTACTTACAAAAACATCTTAAACTAAACAGTTTTTAGCTCACGACACTAAATAATCAAATAGGAATAAACTTTTACCAGATACTATACGAAAAGTCCGTTGTTAGTGGGTGACAATTGTCATAGACCCATCGATGGCAAAGACATTATCAATCTAAAGACAGATATAGAGACAGACAGAGACAGAAGAAATGGTATTAGCGTACGCGACACAGGACGAAACGAACCATAGAAAGCAAATAAAGCCACGAAAAACTATGAAACTGCCCAAAGTAGTAAGTAATACAATCGATCGTGAAAATATCACGGTATTGATGCTTGTTCTTAAATACTTTGCACAATTAAATATTTATGGACGCTAGTTTGGAGCTCCAATTTATCAAGAACACTTCCACTATTATGTTTTTCGATTACTAATATGCTAGAATAATGTGATAAAAAATTACAATTTAATTCACTAACTTTGGCTACCTTGCTTACAAAATTGAACTTATATAATTTTTTTCGTGATATTTGCCAATTGCACACCACGACGGCCGTAAAATAATAATATTATGGACATTAATCAATTATTCATACAATTATAAAAGAAAATTGATAATTATACTTATCACGTTACAATGCTGGAGCCTCCGATACGAAAACAACATCATGACCGTTTTTAATTAAATATTTAGAATTTCACCAAATCACCTTCAGACGAACAAAGCCTCGGCTTGACGTGACATAACGAAAATGATTGACGTTTCTTTAGAACTTTCAATTGGAATTTAAATTGACCGTACCTTTTAAATTTAGTAGTTTTGACGATATTATCGGACAAGCAGTCAACGTTCCAGTCGAAAACAAAGTAAATCAGTGTCAAAACTGATATGGTTTGGAAGTTTGCGTATAAATCTGCGCAAATTTTGGCTCCCGTCCCGGTCCGTTGATTCGAAGTCAACTTACGAATTTGGTCTGTATTTGTTGTTTAAAAGCTTTAAGAATGTATGTTGGTGAGTTTGAAAAGAAAAACCAATTTTAAAATTCCTTTTTTTAATGTAGAGGAGACGCTTTCAGATGCACAGGCGCTTTCTAGTCGTCACAGAGAATAATTGCAGCACCCTGCATCACACTATCAAAGTTTTTCAACTGAGACGCATAAAATCTGCCTAAACTCGTAGAGAGATCTCTTTATGACCTACCCCCACAAAACATTTTCGAATTGGCCTCACATTTCATTATTCAAAGATAAAAATACGAGTATGCCGATAAATTAATTGATTATTGAACAAACATGGCGGGTGTCGCGTAAAGCGTAAATAAGAGCAATTATTGCAGATAATTAATAATACAAACACTCGCGTAAAAATCAACGAGCCAAACAAATTGTCCAATCTGTTATCGGGCGAGCCATAATGGTAAAGGCACAGTAGACTTGTGATTTACAATTCTTAGTCATATTAAAATTCATAAAATATATTCCATGACCATGACCAGTTTTTATTATGAAATGGGAAGACACGCAAATAGATGCCTAAGTTGGTCACGTGGCATAACTTGGTTACTAATTAACTGTGTGCATTTCAAAAGGGAAAGCCTTTTATCTCAAAAAAATCTCATGATTGATGCAATCTTCAATTACTTTCCTTCTTCCTTACGTGTTTCTCATCGCTGATTTCCTCATTTTCATTTTTATGATTCTCCACCTGTGTCCGTCCCCTGCGTCGTGAAGCGTTCAACCATGAGCAGACCTTTTCCTTTTTTTTTCTTTCTTTTCTTTCTTTCTACACACATCCTAAACCGTATGACAGAAATAAGTGTTGAAAACGGTTGTGATTCCAAGTGCGTTATACAAAAAGGCCTCTGGTCTGGTCTGACCATCTGCTGCCGCCCGTAGACTTCACGCTTTTTTGACCCGTAACTGAAAATGAAGAAAATCAAAGAGTTGACTACTTCTCACCAAATTTTGATTCATTTTTAGACCTCCCCAACCTACCAAGCCTAGGAGACTTGGGTAGGATAGGAACCCTCCCCCTATCTCATTTGTCATACCTACTTGTTGCTATGAAAATCTTAGTTATTTTGTTCTTGTGTTAAAAATCTCCAGACCCACCTTAAATGTAATTAATGGATGACCCCTTCCACGGAAATTCCAGTCTCAATATTATCGGCAGATGGGACACTGTTCTTAGTAAACATTTTATTTCCAGTTATTTGAGTGCCTACTGTAGTTTATTTTCTTATGTACTATTAACGTTAAATTACATGAATTATAATTCTGTGGGTATAGCGCATGCTTCAATTATTAATTTGTAAGCGTGGCCTGTACGAGTTATTATTAATTTGAAAATACTTAAATCAGATTTATAAACATCCATACTACGACTATAATGTTGTAATATTGTATCGGTAGTGTAGTTCCTTTGCTTTGCCTTTCGTGTTACAACGGCTACTAATTCATATGTATTTGTGTTGTAAATACTGTCTGACACTTGGCACTTACTCTAAGGGGCTGTTTCACCACCCATTGATTAGTCTTAACTGACAGTTAAATGTGGTGCCGTCTCCGTCTATTCGAACAAATAGAGACGGCATCACATTTATCCGTCAGTTAAGACTAATCAATGGGTGGTGAAACAGCCCCTGAATATTCATAAGGAGGCGTCATAACCTTTTGTGTTTTTAATTAATAAAAGTTACCAAAAACAAGTCGGTCCCAAAGGCCATGTTAAAAAATCACCATGTTGCTCCAAGCCGATTGATTTCAGACCAATATATATTTGTACGGAAAGAGATGTCACATCAGTGTAAATAAAATGGTGGGTGTCGCTGACTCACAAGTGTCAAAAAAAAAAGTTTGAAATATTTGACATCAAAAATGACCAAGTTAATATTGACCTAGAGACGTTTTGTGTTTTGCGAATTTATTCCTCTTCATGCCATTAACAACATACGATAATCACAAAATAAATGGACCAGTAGTTTTTAAGATATTTAGAAAAGTAAAAAAAACTTTCAAGTGACATTTGCACGGAAACTGTCAATAATTATGAGATAAAACTTGGCAGATTAATAACTAGCATTATTATCAATACATAGGATATATTTATTGGCTAATAACGTCAGGGGAATATTTTGTTCCCTTACACGGGTATAGCCTTTTTTACACAGTAAAATTGTGTAATTTTATATCGGGAACTTAATCTGGTTTTCACTGGCATTTTTTACTGGAGTCGTGTCTTCGAATTATTTTTAATGGTGTCAACATCCCTATCAATAAGCTCCTTATTTTTTGAAAATAAAATAAAAAAAGAAATCTCTACTTATTATCTTCGTTCGCAGCCATATGCACCTTATTCGGCTTAATAATAAAGGGACTTAATTAAACTCTCAGTTAAGGCAGTAATTAGTCACGTAAAGACTAAAAAAATAATTCGATTTACTACTCAGATTTTTCACTATATTTTTAGACAGAAACAAGCGGTGGTATAAAACCCGATTATGCCCGTTCTATCGAGGATTAGTTATAAATGTTCTGAATGTAATATTACTCTGAGAGGTTTTTTGTATGCTCCACCGAATGTCCAGAGGATTATTTTAAGCCAAGAGAACCTGATGTGTGACGACGCAAGGTTTGAAAAATAATCCATAGAGTCCATTTTTGTTTGTTAAGCGAAATGTGCCATGAAAATTGCATGTGCTCGCATGCGTATGTATCCAACACACCCATGGGATCGGGATAGGTATACGCATGCTAAATCCAGAATTCTCAATCTCTACGTTTCATCATCATCATCATATCAGCCATAGGATGTCCACTGTTGAACATATAGGCCTCCTCCATAGACCTCCAGCTACCTCGGTTGGAAGCGGCTTGCATCGACCGTGAACCCGCGACTTTAACCAGAGTCGAGTGGAGACCGCAGATCGGCAAGCGCAGCGTGGAACGTCCGCCACTAACATTAAATTTTGCACCGATATCTTCATACGACTCGAATGAAGACCACAATTTAATTTTGTAAATGACCAAGGCAGCTGTAAATAAAGTTTTAGAATTTCAATTCAACCGCTAGATCTTAACGGCTTATACCCAGTGAACCAAGCTAACGTATGCTATAAGTTTAGTGTATGTATGTATATAAGGGAGCAAAATTATAAATACGCTAGGGAAAACTGAGGATGATTGCCCAAGTTTAATGAATTTTCATGCAAAAAGAAATTTAAGTGATAGGTACACAATTTACATTTCGAAATAAATTGGCGAAAAACACGCAATCATTAATTTCAAAGTGTACAAGCTAGATCCTATAAAAATTGAAAAAAAGTAGGTATATTTAATAAATATTTTTTTATCTTTCGACAATATTCTCTCTTTTACTCTGCGTAAGTCAATAATATCTAATGCTGAATATTCATAAAAGAGAAGTTTTTATAGACGTAATCCGATTAGTAAATGTGCCGCAAAAGGGATCCGTGGAAAATAAATTGAAGCTGAAAGAGTGGTCTACACAGAACCACTGAGGCACCGAGGGCTGACGGATTATGCGCACTTACATTATAACAAATCATTGTGAAAAAAGGATTCTGTTAACAAGTTTGTGCCAGCGTTCAAAATGTCCAAATTGACTTTCAACAAATCCTTGGATTACAAAATAGATAACAGTTACAAAATTGACAAATCAATATCATGATTTACCCATCATGATCATCCGGCCTTGAAAGTTGTTTATTTACCAAACATATTAGGTACGTTTCTACGCGATAACATTTTATTTTTACTCGAATGGTTAGCAAAATTGCACTAGACTAGAGTATCATTGGCCCTCACACTAATTTGGATCACTGTAGTCACTATGTTTTGAGCACCCAGAGGATTTTCGTTCTATTACTGCAAGAGATTTCCGTTTTGTCCTGGAACCGTTTTGATGTCATAATATTATGTGTATTGATATTGTGTCTGTGTCGTGCCCGGTTCTAGAATAGGACGGATCCATCTTTTCCGTAATGACTGTGGATAATATGAAAGTCGGCAGCAGCTTTTTCGATTGCCAAATATTTACAGATAGCGTGCGAGTTGAATGTAGCCGGGGCCTAAGGCACAGTGTAAGAAAAATTTACAGTGGACAAAGTTCTATGTCTGAGCGCGAAATGCCGACAATCGGCTAGACACTGGAAATGTATCAGGGTTGTCACAAAAAAGTAAATAATATGCAAGTACGTTCCTCAGACCAATAAGGTATGTATAAATTAATGTGAGCACCCACAACATATTAATAAATTGTAATCGTCATAATTATAAAACTACCTTGAATTTTTATTTATACTACAATGTGTGTAGTTTTTCTCACCATGCTGACCCAATTTCACGTAAATAATTTGAGGGGCGTGCCCGGGTTGGAACCCACGGTGCTCTGCTTGAAAGGGCTCTTTAGTACCTTTTTTCTATTACCATAAGTAACAAAATAAGGAATGATTAGTTTGAATTACGTAGTTTAGAGAAGTACCAGCCAGCATTGAATAAATTAAACCAGTAAACAGGATTCAAGTATGTAACGCGGCAGGTTCAATAAAAAACCGGCCAAGAGCGTGTTGAACACGCCCAAGATAGGGTTCCGTAGCCATTACGCAAAAACCGAGTAATATTTTTCTAAGGCTTTCGTATTGTCACAATAGTAAAAGTAGTATTGTGTACGGAATCTTCCAAGTTAGGGTATATTCTATACCTTAGGCTACTGTTTACCCTTAAACTACTAATAATTCTCTTATGCACTCAAAAGTTGACTGGTAGAGATCCCTTAAAGGGATAAGTTCGCCTTTGTACCTACATATATTTCATTGTTTGTCATCTGTGTTTGTTTACTTATTTTGTACAATAAAGTGTTTACTTAAATACATAATTCTCAAGCAATCTTAGCCGTTATAATTTTCCTTTTAAATGTAATAATACTTACTAACATCCTGATTTTTTTCAAATTTTTCCACGCTTTCCACTGGGACACTCGATTATAATGAAAATTTGCACTTCAAAGTTGAAAATTTCGCAAAAATCGTCTTGAAACCCCCTCAATGGTTTTAAAATACCTATCCAACGATACCCCACACTATAGGGTTAGTCGAAAATAAAATCACCTCCTTTTTACGTCTATGGGAGGTACCTACCTACCCTATATTTTTTTTTTTATTTTATTTTACCACTTTGTCGGCGGGACTGATATGTATATTCATGCCAAATTACAGCTTTCTAATACTTATGGTCTCTGAGCTTACCCGCGGACAGACATGGTGAAACTATAAGAATTCCTAGTTGACTACGGAACCCTTAAAAGAAATAGTAGCGACAAATAAAATAAAAGAAGAGAAATGCATACAAAAAATACATACATACAAAATACACACAAACTAGTTTTCTACTGAAAAAAATGACAAAGTCGTCTGAGTCACAGAATCAGCTTGAAGAAACGTTTCATTTGTTCATTCAAGGTAAATAATTTAACATATTATCGATAACACGCCTGGCTGCTGGAAAATGTTCAGTCACTTAATGGGTACCAATATTTTGCTATTACACTTTTTTTGCTGAAAAAATGTGAATTAACTGCAATGAATTCAAAAAGACGGTGAACTTTGATCGAAAAGTCAATAAATCATGGCAATGAATGAACGAAATTTCCATTCATTGAAACATTTCTACTTACACGCGTTTCAATTGAAAAAGCCTACTGGGAGACAAGAGAAAAGGGGTAAGTCACAATTATTAAAAATAAAGCTAGTAGTGCGTGATTGAATATTTATGTTAACTTATTAATATTATACACGTGGCTTGCTCGCATGATCCAGGATATCTGTCGCTTGAATTGAAATATGTTTTAAGCATTCGCAATTTTTACTCATTATTACTATAACTCTGTACTTCAGTCTACCACACGGCGTCAATAATCCAGACAAAAAGATTGAGGTTAATATTTTTACATGGTTCAAACCCGGGTAGGTACTGAAACGACATTAAATGTTTACTTACTGTAGTAGTTACGATTTAACCCTTAACCACCTACGTGCGGTCTCTCAGACCTTAGCAGATTTAAAAATGATAATAATTCGAAGCAATCGCGGCGCACAAACTTCTAGTGACCTTGTACCTTTTCCTGGGGGCCAATCAATGGCCGCCATGTGGTCGACAAGTTTGGATGTGTATTCCTTTGAATTAAGTCAGCATAATACAGGCGACAACGGTCTCAGAGACCGCAGGTAGGTGGTTGCGTAATATTCATACGAGGTCTCCCAGACCGAACGCAGGTGGTTGTGTGTGTTTTATTTTGTAACATTTTTAATATAATTAATTTTACTTTTTTTTATTTTTTAGTAAAACATGCCTCCTAGTAACACAGTTACAAAAGGTGGTTAAAATAAGTGTCATCATTGAATGCAAGAGACTAATTTGTCTCGAATGTTCGAAAAATTATTATCGATTGCCGACAAAAATGGTTGTTTTGAGGGTTTCCAAATTTATAAAAATAAAATGTTCCTGTAAAATTAAATCAGTTAAATAACTTAATTGATCATTCAACTTGATGAAACTTTAATAATAATCTTTATATTATGTTCCTATATTTTGAGATCTCATATCCCCTTCGGGTAAGTAATTTTACAGTAGGGATAAGAGTAGTACTGAAATGTGTTAAGTTTATGAAAAAATCTATTGATTTATTTTGTAATGTTTATTGCAAATAAATAGCATAGACTGTTAAAATTTTATTTATTACTTTTTTATTAAATTTAAACTAAATTTCTATAATTATTGCATGTCCTTTAAAACTAGAGGTCTACTAAACCGCTCATAGGTGGTTGTGTTTCTGAAACAGGACGTAGGTAGTTAAGGGTTAAGTTGAAATTCTGGGAATTAACTAAATTAATTTGCAGATGCAATCCCCAAATACAATATAATCGTAGTATTAAGTTTTCAAGAACCCCTGTGAAATTTCATGGCTCTAGATTTAGCTGTTAAGATTTCAATATTTTACCTAAATACTTACTCAAGAATACGAAGCAGCCTTAGTTAGGTATTATTTCAGAGATTCCACTATCAACATAATATTAAATCTCATCCAAACCCGTTCATAAGTGTCACTCAAAGGTGGACTGGTAGAGATCCCTTAAAGGGATAAGTTCGCCATTGTGCAATTTAGTTTGTTTGCTTGCTTATGTGTACAAAAAAGAGTTTACATAAATACATACATACGAGTACATACATAAATTATAACGTGACAAAGTAATAAACACACGCAAATGCTCATAAAAAATGTGTATAATCTCTGCTTAACTCCTTGTTACAAGATGCTAGCCAAGTTTTATCTTTATTCAATCCTGTAATACCATAAAATAGACAAACAATCGTAAAGAAGTTTTGATTCCAGGCCATCGACTTACGTAATACGTTCGTTAAATTTTATAAATCAACGGTTACTACATTTTGCCTTACTGCGTAGTATTTATCAACCGGCTCACCGGATGCTGTGTGTAAGTAAAGCAAATATGGCGGGCGGAAGTGGATCGTAAGTCACGCCGCGACTCCCGGTCGACTTCCGGCACCCGATTCACCAATCGCATTGCGCTGAAAGGTCTAAGTGACGTATGTATTTTACATCAAGATTGTTACGATATAACCTCATTATAAAGTTTTTTTTTCTATTATTCGATGGCCAAGGAAGAAAAGTGTTGGCATTATTATCACCCGTTTTATGAACAATCCGCCCAATAAGAGCAAAGTCAGCGACATAATTTGTTAACATTTATTTTTAGGTTAAGGAAAAGTTAATAACAGTTTACTTTTTTACCGGTTTTTTTTTGGTAATATAAATAAGACGATAAAGTGCAAGTCTATAAACAAGAAAGAAAGAAAGAAAGAAAAAGTTTAATCGACAAACTTGTAGGTAGCATACATCAGGTACTTATAATTAATGTTTAATTAAGGTCTACTTAAAGCTAGCCGAAAGGGCTGGCAGCTCAGCAATGCTGAGGTACGGAACCACAGCGCTGATTTTCAGCTGCAGCCAAATAGGGAAAAAAAAAAATTAAAATATGTTATACATATATGTTGTACATTATGGCCGTCTGACGGAGATTCTGCAAAGGGATAAGTTAGCCTTTGACATGTTATGTATCTCATTATTTGACAATGGAATTATTTCTACTTCTTTATATAGGTATTTCACTTATTTCTAAATGTTTACATGATACATGGTGATACTATACAATTACAATATCGCCAATTAACTGACGCTTTAGCATATGATCCTTTAATTTTAGCTTAAAACTAGCAAAAGAGAGCGCAGTAGAGCGCAGTGGGGGCGGGAGATTGTTCCAGATTTTGGATGCGACGTATTTAAAACTTCCACGGAATGCATTTGTGTGGTGAGTATGAACGGAAAGTCGACATAAACGAGTACAGGGAGACCAGGTGATTTTTTTAAAAGGTAGGGAGGTTTGCGGTGCTTAATAATACCGAAAAGCAGAGTACTGAGATGAATATAACGTCGTGAGGACATATTTAAAATCTTAGCACGATTTATATATGGTGATACATGTGCTCTAGAAGGAATGTTGAAACAAAACCTTGCACATGCATTTTGTACTCTTTGTATTAAAGCTTTAGTTTTAGAAAGAAGACGTGGACCATAAACAGTATCAGCATAATTAAATTTAGACAAGATAAGAGATTCGACTAATTTGATGCGCAATTCAGTAGTAAGATAGTCCCGCACTCTGTACAGCACCTTCAAACGATAGAAACAATTTCGGGTGACCTCCATAATGTGAGATTCGAAACGCATTTCAGAATCCATTTTCAGACCTAAATTGCGCACTCGGTCAGTCTTTTCTATTACCTCACCATTAATGGTGATTTGAGGATTTTTAGAGTTGATTTTATTGACTTGGTGCTTTGAACCCATGACAATGTACTTTGACTTGATAGGATTTAACGTAAGTGAGTTACGCATGGACCATTCACTTATTCTTGACAGGTCTTGATTTATTTGATCTACAGCTGATTTTACATCGTTCGGTTGAAAGATAAGTACAGTTGCACGTCATCAGCGTACAAATGAAAACGACAATTTTTGATACATTTTACAATATCTGAAATATAATAATATAAGATAAACAATAACGGTCCCAGTATAGAGCCCTGGGGAACTCCATTTGAAACCGGTTTGACAGAGGAGGAGGACTCAGAACCGTCGCTCTTAATTAGTTTGACAAATTGGGCACGGTTACTTAAATAGCTGTCGAACCACTTTACTGTCTTTTCGTCAAAACCGTAATAGGCTAGCTTGGATAAGAGTAGCGGTAAGTTTATCGTGTCAAACGCACGGGAAAAATCGAGTAAAACGAGTATAGTGCCCATACCACTATCCTGAGCCCCAAAATGTTACCTGCAACATCGAGCAATGCCGGTAATAAGACATTGTTTGTTTGTCTAAGGCAAGCTCGCGAGGACCAGATTTATCCTTAATAACTCTGAGTTAACTTGTAATTTAACCCATGGTTAAGTAGAGATACATATGAAATTATTATCTTTAATGCAGTCTAACTAGTTTTTTTAACCCTAGATCGCGCAAACGACTCTAAATACGAGTAAATAAAATCCATATACTTTGTTTTCTAATAAGACTTTCTTTCCCATTACAGCTAAATACATGATAAAGTTTACATGCATTACAATAACCTATAATGCCTGTACGTATATTACATTCGGTGGCAAACTATATGGTGATCGTAATCCCGCGCGCACATTTGGAAGTAACACTGGCAACTAACTTTATCGCGTTGCATTTCCCATTTCAATAATATTGCACGCCAGTGCAATCGATACCAATAATTAAAGTGCCCCAGAGAGTAAGGGGCTGTTTCACCATCCTGTGATGCCGTCTCCGTCTATTCGAACAAAACAAATAGAGACGGCATCACACCTAACCGTCGGTTAACACTAATCAATGGATGGTGAAACAGCCCCTTAGTGTTGTAAATGGTGATTATTGGGAATGTTTTGTTTATTGGTTGGAGTGAATTTAACGGTTTATGAACTTATATTGCGATAAAGTTATTTACTTAAATGCTAGTGACTTATACAGGTAGTCAATGTACTATTATTTTCAAGTTCTTCCATTTTGAATTTGATGCTTTTGTAAAAACAATGCTAACTATCACACTAACTATACGAGTCTTGTTCAAGTTATAGAAAATGCATGCTTTAACTAAAATATTCTCTTAACTATACGCTTATGAACAAAGCAGAAAAAAGTGTTGAAGATATTAGAAGCAAGTGAATTTATTCGTCTTTTGAAAGGGAAAAAGACCCTTCATCATTATCAAAAAGTTATTAAGACAGCGTTCCCGCAATTTATGGACTTTTTGGAATCGCTATGACCTTTCGTGCTTATCGTTCTTTCTTACATTAAAAATTTAACCGTTACCAAGATTCATTTACATCATTACACCATCAATCGAAATGAAAAAAAAAAACAAGAATAATACATACGTGTATAATCGTTACGCGACTCTTATCAACAACTAGTTGTGCCCACGAAAAGAAAACTTTCCACCCTTCCTTAAATTGAACTTTATCAACAAATAAGAATTTCCATTAAGTATTTGTAAAAACTTTATTTAATATGCTCGACCAATTGGTTTGAGCTCAACTTACACAGGTTATTTATTTTCAAGTGTGGTGCTATCCGGAGTTGAACTTAATATAATAATGAACATCCTTCCTTCCTTCCTAATCCTTACTATTATAAAGGGGAAAGTGAGTTTGTTTGTTTGTTACGCTTGCACGCCGTAACTACTGCACCGATTCCTATGAAATTTAGCATAGGTACGTCATATTAGAAGTCCAGAATAAATAATAGGATATTTTTTATCCTGAAAAAAATTGCCGTTCCCATGGGATGACCAAAAGTTTGTTTTGTATTCTAACCGCTGACTCTCTACTTAGAACTATGAATGCGCATTACACAAACGTTTTTTTTAAATAATGTGTTAAAAAGCATGCCTACCTACTTGCATTCTGGCTTGCATTCTTGAAAATTTACATGCTCACTTGCAAGCTTGCTTGCATGCTTGCTTGCATGCATGCTTGCATGCTTATTGCTTGCATGCTTAAATGCAGCCTTGAATGCATGCTTGCTTGCACTATTTCTTGCATAAATATGCTTGCTTACATGCTCACTTGCATGCTTGCTTCTTTAAAATGTTTATGGTTCACGCGAGCGAAGCCTCGGGTAAAAGCTAGTGACTTATAATTGTATAATTTGTTGTAATTTTTTTTAATTGTAACCTGGCGGGAGCTGGCTCTGTGACACATTAAGTACGTAATGAAGATTTTTCCCAAACTCCGTTCATCCATTTCCACGTGATGCGCGGTCAAATAAATAGACAAATAGCTGGACAATATCGATAAAAAATCATAAAAATTGCTTGTTTATGAATAGTAGCGTAATACTTTGCTATCCAATACAACTACAACAACAACACAACGGTAGCTGTACAATTAGTTAAAAGCTGTTATTTTGATAATGCGTACAGTCACTTCCTACATACTATATTATAGTATATGTGATTATGTGCAGTACCTATATAAGGCATCATTATCAAAATTTGTAACAATTTATTGAATCCAGCATTAGTCGTTATTTAGGTGTTTTAGGTCATTAAAATTTTTAGCTTTCAACTAATTATTACCAAAGCACGTTCCACCAAAACGTCGTGCAATAAAAACTCGCACACAGCTAAACATTGCCATGACCAATGTGGTAAGTCTATGGAGAAAGAAAGGAAAGCCCACGTTACGAGTACCAGTTCTTTTGTGGTAAATAACCTGCCAAATATCAGGTCATCTATTCACGAAAAGATGGCTTCCTAAAATATATAAAAAAAGGAAAAGTTCTTTCCACTTGTCACCCACTATCATACACTACACAAACAGCGATGCTTATAATTGAATGCCCTAGGCGTATGTATGTAAATACGGACATTATACCAAAAGAACTTGGCTTGTTCAAGTGTATGCGAATAAATCACATTTATGCGAACGTTTTTAGGGTAAGAAGGAAAACAGGAGTTGTAAACCGTCGGTCTGCTTATGTTTCTTAATTTATGGTTTCGGGATTTAGAGTTTTCTTATTAAGGACATGGCCCTAATTCTTGATTCTGTCGTTTGATATAGGGTTGGCTACGTAACGGTATCAGTTTATACTCGAAAGAACGCAGGCGTTTACATTTCAACTGTAAATAAATACAATGTTTTATAACAAGCTTACTTACTACATAAATATTTTATTAATGAGTTTCTTTGTGTTCTTAGCTTTGTTTGATAAAAAGTTTTTGGATTTAGGGAGTAGTGTCTTAGTTAGTCAATAAATTCATCGAACTTTTTTGTTAAATATCAAAAATTTCCATTTAACACTTCTTATGTATTTATGTAGGGAGTTTTTTTCAAAGAAGATAAATATAGAAATAGAAATAAACTTTACTGTATAACTGTGTATATAATAGGGTTACAAAAGGTAAATAAGTCTCAACAGTTTGACGACGATATAATTGTTAAGCTTTGCATATATTTCATACCATTTATTTGCATGCCTATATTAAAGTATTTCGCAGAAAAACTAAACTCACCGATACGGGTATAGCTTGAAAATTATTTAAGTTGTAGTGGCAATGGTCATGCCACGTCGTCTTAAAACCAGTATAATAATTGGTGAAGAAAGGTTTTTGAATGGTGACTAGGTACGAACAGGAAGAAGTAGTGCTGGAAAGCTTTCCACTAGGTGGACCAAGTTCGAATAACCGGTGAATGCAATTTTTGCATTTTAGTTGCTCTGTTAGTATAGACCTAGGAACTTTTGGAACTACGTCAGCCAATTATTACTACTACTAAATTTTTGTAAAAGATAAAACGGCTACACTGCCTACGGGGGGCTTACGTTCAACAAAGGACTTCTTTTAGCTGATAATGATGATGATGAAGTGTTTAATGTAATAAGTGCCTCGCATTTATATAAGAGTGTTCCGCAAGTACAACATCGACCCTGTTATCCCAATAAAATTTACGAAAACAAACAAACAATTCTTTAGGCGACGAGGCGAGAAATCTCATATTAGTTTATTACCGTAACGGGCATCCCTACTCTTTACCACTTTAACTTTATCATCAAAACAAGGTGATTTGAATTCTATCACATCGTAATACCATAGCTAGACGCTCACAACTTGGGTAGTGATTTTATCATGCACGCTCGAAGTGGCTGTCGCGGCCAAGTGTTGTAAATTTTTTCCGCTACTGCGAGTTGTAAACAAGACCGCTTAGTTTAGGGTTCCGTGGCTTTTCACAGTAATTTATTAAGCTCTACGAGTTTGGTTTGGCATCCCTGATAGTTTAAATAGTGCAATGGGGGTAGAAAATAGTTATTTATTTGTGTGCGTGTGAGTCATGTCTGATTATTGTAGGAATTCACCCTTGTGCAGTATAAACAACAGGTAAGTTACACTTAACGTGTAACTAGTATTTAGTGTACTTGGCAAGTTAACAGTTCGATGTACATTACAGAATGTAAAATCTATCTATGTTGTCCCTAGGGGATGCGCTTTTCCCTAGAGATACTGTTTTTGTCAGTTTGACGGGACAATAAAATTTTCAGTGATATTTTTATGAGAAGAATATGCACAACTCTGTAATTTATTGTGCTGTAGGTACGTGTGGTATGATTTCGAAGGCTTTATTTTGGTAAGTAACTAAATAATGTGATTCGGGACTTAATCACAACATGTTTATTTTAATATTACCTAGACGTTTCAATCACATTGCAGCGGCATTTTGGCATTGTCACGAGTCAACGAAATCCCGAAATATACTAGTAATCAGTGAAAATCGCAAAACTTTAAAACATTATTATTTAGGTATCCGCACCTAAATTAAGAAAATTAAAAAAAAATTGAAAATAAGTTTTAAATTGGGGCATAAATGTTAACTGCTGGAAACTCGGAAACGGAACCACGTAACATGAACACAGTTCAAAGTTACGTTCAAAAGTTTTACGCTCAAGCCTTTACCGCTCGGGGGAAAGTATAGAAAAGTAATTTTTTGTTCGAAACAGTAAAGTCGAGTTACCCTGTTTGTCCTCATTCAATATGCTGAACAAATTTGACTTGAGTTCATTTATGAATGTAAAATCTCATTACACCCTATACCAAATTTATTGCTGAAATTATTTGTAATTTTGTTTTAAATAAAATATTAATTAAAATATGTTTTCTCATAAAGCCAATAATAAAAACCTATTTCTTGGAACTGTGCATTGTAGCTTCACTGAAAAGATAGTGATATTACGCAGTGATACATATCTATGAGTGCCTTCCAGAGTTGTAATATAATGTTAGGTATGTCAGAAGAATAAATTCGGTTTCCGGTAATTTTAATTGAATTTTATATTTTACTAGCTTTTACCCGCGGCTTTGCTTGCGTGAACCATGAACATTTCAAAGAAGCAAGCAATTAAGCAAGCATCCAAGTGAGCATGTAATTATACAAGAAATAGTGCAAGCAAGCATGCATTCAAGACTGCATTCAAGCAAGCAAACAAGGGTGTAAGCAATCAAGCAAGCATGCATGCAAGTGACCATACAAGCAAGCACCTAAGCAAACATGCATTCAAGCATGCAAGCAAGTATATAGGTAAAGTAGGTAAGCATGCAAACAATAGATCAAGCAAGCATACTTCCAAATGTGCACGAAATAGTGCAAGCAAGCATGCATTCAAGGCTACATTCAAGCATGCAAGCAAGTATGCAACCAAGCATGCAAGCCAGAATGCAAGCAACAGATCAAGCAAACATACTCCCAAAGGTGCAAGCAATAATGTACGTAAGCATGTATTTAGTTCAAATATTTATCACTTCGCACGAGTAAATCATTAGATACAGCAGTTGAATTGAGATTCTGGGATTTTACAAAATTCCCGTGGGGGTTGCGGAAAATAAGTCGTGGATTTCATTGACGTTGCATTAAAAACAACTATCACAAATTCCATTACTCTAATCTCAGTAGTTGTTATTTCGAGATTTTATCCCTATCCCGTGGGGATATCGGGATAAAAAGTAGCCTATGTTTTATTCCAGATGTCCAGCTATCTTCATATCAAATTTCATCCAAATCCGACAAGCCGTTTTAGCGTGAAGGAGTAACAAACATACTCACTCAGTCACTCACTCACTCACAAACTTTCGCATTTATAATATTAAGTAGGATAACGGACCCCCATGCGCCAGTTTAAATTAAAAGATAGTTTTTCGGTTTAAAAACGGCTACATAATAATGTTTTAAACCTCAATATTTTCTGGCTTTAGTGTGCGAGAATGTGTTGCGAGGAATGTGTTTTTCATGAACCAATAGAAACGTGTCATTTACCTATCCTCGTACAGCGCATCTCTAATGGAAACAGCTGAGCGGAGCGAGGCGAGGTAAATGATGCGTTTCTATTGGTTTCTGAAAAACAAATTCCTCGCACATCTCTGGTGGAAACTGAGCCTTACTTTTAATTCCAACTATTCGTCGAAGGAGGTTATATCAGAGCTAATTTGTAATCATTTTAGTCCAGTCATTAAACTTCTGATTGTAGAGTTATTTAATTTATTTGTTTTTTTTTATTCACTACCCAACTTTCGATCTAAAATTGGTAACTAATTGTGAAAAAATATTTCCTTTTCAACAATTTTACTTTAATTTTGACCATGGTGTAACGTTGAAAGTCTATGGTATAGGTATATAAATAAAAATTGCAATAATGCGCTACCACCCAGCTAAAAAAAATAACTGACAGTGTAACGTTGTGACCTCGTTACATATTTTATTTCTTATTTTAATAAAATTATTAACAAATTAATAAATTATTTATAACTATTTTGATTCAAATCTAATCTAATTTAACTTATTTACTAATATAAAATAATGCTCAAACAAATTATTTACAATAATAAAATATAATGAAACACGTTAACGCTTCTGTACGCTTATAATCTTTCGCAGCGCGGTTTAATAACCAGTTGCTTATTGAATAGAAGCTAGAAGTGACTTCCACCGCCGTCCCCGGGGAATCCACGGCGAACAGACAACAGCGACGAGTACGTACCAGCAGCGCACACGGTCATCTATACGTGTCATCTCGGGCGCTGGTATAAATTTAATTGTCTAAAAAAAAAATACTTATTTTCGAAGTAATTAACCCCCACGACCCTCTCATTGCTCAAAAATTTAAATTCAGATTTATTTTATGAGCCCAATTTTTTTTTTGTTGACGTCTTTGTTTTTTTTGTTTTACTTAATTTCATCGAAATTGGCTTAGCCAAATACGTGAAGCGTCACAAAAGTTGTTTATAAAAATAAATATAGCTTTCACCAGATATTTCTTTCTAAAATATTGCATATATAAAACGAACTCTACGCAAAAGCATTAATTTAGATTCAACACAAATGAATAAGTACCTAAATGGCTAGTAGTGGATGCTGTTCTCATTATCAAATTTAAGTTTGCTCTGCTCAGTTGAACTTGTTTATATATGCAGTGTGACCCGTTAACCATTGACATTTCCTCCTGTATTTTCTATATGGTGTGCTAAACAATTTATTATAAAAATCTTTCATTGGTACAGTTTCAAAACAATGTGATAAATCTTGAAAGCGAGTAGTGAATTTAAAGGAATGGAAAATCGCATGTTTCCGCGGACTTCGTAATACGAACAGCGTACTAGCGGGACTCGTAAACAGCAGGTATCCAACGAAGTTGCATTTTAAATTCTGCAGAACAATGGAGGAGTTTTAAAGTATTCTAGCGTAATTCTTGCAAGACATGCGTCTGAAGTATAACAGTACGATGGTTGTCAGATTTGGTTCTTAAACTGAGATTCTATGTGTTCTATAAAATTTTATACTAGGAGTATAATGTCTGTCGAGATGATATCGTAGAAGTAAAAACGTAAGTTTTATTGCGAATTTAAAACTACTTCCATAGAAGAATAAAAAAATCAGCTTAGTTCGCGACGGACCAGGCGCAGTGAAGAATTATTTACTCAGTAATTTGTAATATGCGACATATTCGCTGGGTGCGAAGTACTAGGCGGGGGTAATGAAATCTATCGCAGCGCTCATAGTGGCCAAAAGTAGAAATAATGTAGGCTCGGTCATCTGTCATACTCATATCACAAAAATGCATCTCGAATTCAATTTTATTAATTCCTTCTTCCTTTTATTTAATTTGACTTTATTGTTATTTTAATGTAATTGAATTGAATTTATTAATGTTTTCTATCTTTGACATTGTATTTGAAAGTTATTTTCTAATTTCATTCGTTATATAAAATAATGTTCTGTGCCTCATCTAAAACTGTATTTGCATGCATTTAAGTATGTTTTTATCGCAAATAAATGATTGATTGATTGATATGAATCTATCATTAACAAAAGCAATTTGTTTGGACTTAACTACCTAATATTTTAGTAATAGATATTTGTGTTATGATGCGAGCTTGAATTATTGAAAACTGTCCCCGTTTTGTTCTTAATTCCTCTACATCCCGGACATGTCCAGCAGATACCAACAATTTTCCTAATGAAACGGTTTGTGGTTGAAATTTTATATTGAGTGCTACTCACAAAACCGGTCTTCAAAATGATACTCATTATGATCTGAAAACAATATTTAATTTATTACTAGCGATATAAGAACAATTATATAATTTTACTATTATTTAAAAAAAAACATTAAGATAAAGCTACAGTAAAAGTACAACTAAACATGAAGTAAACAAACCCTGACCTAACCAAAATAAAACACACTTTTTGAATAAATTTTACTTACCTCATTTAATTTTAGTGACCAAAAAGAAATTCTCAGCGTTTTGTCCACCCAAATCACGGTATCACGTAATTTTTGTATTATAAATGAATAGGTGATAGGTTTGTCACAATGTCTCGATGAAATTTCAAAACGTCAGAGCCTCACATCAGCCAACAAAGTTGCGGACGCTAGGTGGCGCTGATGTTGTGCACAGAGCCAATAGTTATTCAGTTTTAAGTTTATCGACCATTTTTCGTTAATTTCTTAAGCCTACATTTTTTCACAGTATTTCATGTGGAAAATTGTGTTTTTATTAAAACTAAAAACCTAACTTTAACACGTTCGTTTAGTATCCCGTCAAGGTTAAGTAATTTATCAAAATTGCGCCAGAAAGTAAATAAACAAACGTCGTAAAGGCAAACAGAATCAATCAAGTAAATAATTTCGCAATAGTTACACTATTTCTTGGCATCCAGAATTTTCTCATTACGACCCTACGATTTGTCATGCCGAAACAAAACTAACCGAGCGTTCAATTCACTGCGAGATTCAGATCCCAATCTACCCTAGTGTAGATATACGGTTGAGAATCAATTAGGCCTAACCGAAATCCTTCGCAGGCTTATAGTTGTATAGAAACTGCGAGAAAGCTGGAGATGTGCTATGCGAAGTAATAACTTTCTTGGAGTTAATTAAAGTTCTGTGAAGATTATTCTGTGATTTAATAGACTCTCATGGCGTGCGAAGCGGTGTAGTTTAGAAATTAATTTAACAACTTAACGTGGATTTTGTAAACATTAAGAGGTGAGACCGTTATAAATCTCTGCTTATCTTCAGTTCCTACTCGTACTAGGTTTAAGGAATACCAATGGTTTCCGTCCCCATATAAAGCATCTATATTAGCAGATGAAGGTCTTCTAAATCCAATACAAACGCATTACAATATTACATTACAAATAAGAAAGTTTGAGAAGTTGTCTGGATGTTTGTTACTCAATCATTCAATAACGGTTCGACGGATGGATGAAATTTGGCGCACAGATAGGTAGGCACAACAACATCTAATACCTTTAAACGAGCAATTCTTGTATATGTATATATAAACGGCTCGAACGATTTCGATGAAATTTGGTAGGTAGGGGTGTTCGGGGATGAAAAATCGATCTAATCTTATCTCTAAGAAAACTATTTTCACCGAGTTTAAGCCCGAGCAAAGATCGATCGCCCAGGTACTGAATCTTAAATAGACATAATCAATTTTCTCAAAAGCCACCACCAAAATTTCTTAAATTTCAGTGGAATTGCTCCAAATGCCCGTTACACTGTGGCTACATAGTTTTCATGATAACTGGATATATTCATACGTCCGGGTCGCTTCATTATCCGGAACATAACTACCGCGCCGTCCAATAATGTAGCCGAAGTAACAAAACGCAGGCCAATGGAAGCAGGTTTAGTGCGCGGATACATACGGAATGACTCAGCGGACGTGCACGCTCGAACGAACTATTAAAATATGGATAATAAAACAAGAAAACCAATATTTTACTTATACAATGAGATGTCAGGTAGGAAAGTGAGTTGAATGCAAAAAATATACTACAAACTTTTTTAAAGTTACGTCGTACCTCAGTTTCTCATTATATAATTTAAGTTTGCTCTGCTCAGTTGAACTTGTTTATATATGCAGTGTGACCCGTTAACCATTGATATTTCCTCCTGTATTTTCTATTTGGTGTGTTAAACAATTTATTATAAAAATCTTTCATCGGTAGAAAGTTTCAAAACAATGTGATAAATCGTGGAAGCGAGTAGTGAATTTAAAGGAATGGAAAATCGCATGTTTCCGCGGACTTCGTAATACGAACAGCGTACTAGCGGGACTCGTAAACAGCAGGTATCCAACGAAGTTGCATTTTAAATTCTGCAGAACAAGGAGGAGTTTTAAAGTATTCTAGCGTAATTCTTGCAAGACATGCTTCTGAAGTATAACAGTACGATGGTTGTCAGATTTGGTTCTTTGCAAAAACGTTGTTGGCAAAAACGGAACCTTAATAAGTAAATATCAGTAAGTAATCAAAAGACAATGAGTACTAGCGCTATCTATGCTTGGAATAACTCTACGGTACGGTACGGTATTGAATCAAAAATGAAAAATCCTTAGAAAAAGTAAAGTTACTGACATAGCTTGTCAAATTGTAATGTTCTGGCGTAGCAACCACGTACAGGAAGTGAGGAAAATGTTGCTAGGTCTTCTGCAAAGTATTTGGACGATCTGGCAAAGATTGCAGAAACTCATTTGCCGTAGGTAGCACAAAACTAACTGTCGAAGTTATAAAAATACTCAGGGAAGGCTTATGTCCTGATGATGACTGATGCAGAGCGGAGCCGTTCAAAACATGATTCTGTGTAATTCACCGACATCACTGGACACTGAAAGCATATATACGCTAACAATGCTACAGGGACCGGAATGGACTTACCGTCGTACGTGGTAGGCTTTAATTATACACTTACTAGGGTTTAATGGCGCCTCGTTTTCAGAGCACCTTACAGTTGTAGTTTCCCAAAGTTGGAGAGTTAATTCAAATTCGTAAGTGCGTTAGTATTCTCGAATTATTACGTTTGTAATTAGTTTACAGGCATACAATTCATCATCGTCCATGCAATGTATTGTGTTTAGAAAGTAGCCTTAAGAGTATCAACAATAAAGCTAACGTGTACAGTGAAGGTCACCAAAATTTAGTCACCATATAATTTTGAAACTTTAGACGAAAGATTGTTAGTATTAACACACTGTTTTTTTTTCTACTTAATCGAAACAGGAATTTAAAAAAACTTAAACTAAATATAACGTACCTGTGGTAATGCAAAAGCTACCAAGTGAATCTGCGCCGGAAGTGATGCATCCACGCCAATATAATTAGCATTGAGATGATGTTTTTTTTTATATTATTTGTAATAGATTTCTTGCTTCTATCTGTACGTTTTAATTTAACTTATAATGATACTAGCCGTTACCCGCAACTCCGTCCGCGCAGAATCTAGACACGCGGCAGCGTGTCAAGCCAAGTTCAAGCTAACAGAACTGGCGAGCAGCACCGTGAATAATTTTACCCGAACCATTTGGAGTCACTTTTGACACCCTCATAACTCAAAAACTATTTCACATGAACTTGTCAAATTTGGATTATTTATTGAAACTTGTGACATACATGTGTGCTTCAAATTTTATAAACATACCTCAAACGGTTATTTAGATATTAACATCCAAAAATCGTCATTTTTATCACTGACTCACCTATAGATCAAAATGCTAACCCAGTTCCAGGTGACTTAGAAAGCTCAAATTTGGCATCCAGTTAGGTAGTTGGGTGAATACAAAGGAATAAATCAGAAACTAGTAAATTTTTATCATTTTATTATAATTTTGAAATTAAGTTATTTCTTAAAATAAAGTACTGATATCGCATCAAAACATAAATGTGAAATGAGAGCCAAGTTCAATATTATGTTATATTAGACTTGATTAGAGAAGTTCTAAAGGCAAAAGAAGTATTGAGATCTAAATGGGTGCCAAGTTCAATGGTCAGTCCTGAAATTTATTTTATAACGATAGACTTTAACTGTTCAATAGTAAAAACTTAATGTTCTTAATTTCTTAACTTAGGATAATATATTGAAGCCTAAGGTAGGACTTGGCTAGTTTTCATATACGAATTATAATATAGCCTTCGCAAGTTTTAAAGTTGTAAGTTCTTATTTTATTCTTCCGAAAATTTTTGACTTGCTGGTAGAAACTAGCCATCGAACATAGGGCTCTTACTTACTAATAATTCGTATATGAGAAGTAGCCAAGTCCGACCTTACTGCAATATATTTGGCTTCAATATATTATCCTTTAAGTTGTTACAAAATATTTTATATTGTTATAAATAAATGTCAGGACTGACCATTGAACTTGGCACCTGGGCACTTGGCACCCATTTAGCTCTCACTTCTTATGTCGTTAAGGTCAACAATTAAGGCATATAATCATAATCTTGAACTTGGCTCTCATTTCACATTTATGTTTTGATAGTTTTCGTTTATCGGTATCCCACGGAAACTATGCAATTTTCCGGGATAAAAACTAATCTATATCCATCTCTGGGACTCAAACTATCTGTATACCGAATTTCATCCAAATCGGTTCAGTGTTTTAGACGTGATGAAGTAGCAAATAAACTGAATTACAAACTTTCACATATAATAATATTAGTGGGACACATTTTATGCTCAGCTTTACATTTACTGGACAACATTGAAGCTATTGCTTTACTATTCAGCTAGTATTAAGTCATAACTACGCATTTTAAACTTACTTGCACCAGTCTCTCCCATTATTGGAATTTATTGTTCTGGCATCTAATTACTTTCTCGTTTACTATTTGTCTTCCCGGCTGACGTAGCCTTTGTAGTTGTCTTTTGATCTTCTTTTAAAAAAATGTCTACAACGTATAACATTAGCGAATGCACAAGCATTTTGAATCGTCTTGCTTTTTCTTACTTTTGCTTCACGGCGTTCAAAAAGAATGAACAAGTTGGCAGTATTTATTTCTCATTCGTATAAACATTCGAAATATGTCGAGGAAAATCTCAGGCCAAAACCCATAAAAGGTTGTAGCGCCGCGAGACAGAGAGAAAGGGAGAATCTGATATTCTGTCATTTTCTTGAATAACCTGCGAAGTGTGAGTGCAACTCGCGCACCACGAGTCTCGTTTGTATTATATACCCTTTCGTTATATAATATGTTACACGGTACACAAAAAAGCGTTTCACGGCGAGGCTAATGCCTCACTGGTAAGGCGACGGCGAAGCGAGAACGCGACGGCAACGCGAATCATTAGTGTCCACGTTAACAGCAACGACGAACAAGCGAATCGCCAATAAATACATCGTGAATTAGCTGGCTGCATTCACTAGGCGACACGATTTCATAATCGCGACAGATAACAAAATAGTGTCCGCACCTAAGACGTAAAACGCCAATTACGTAGAGAGAGTGAGACCTTTTTTTTATTCCACTGGAAGGAAAACGAGCAAATGCGTCTCCTGATGGTAAGAGATCACCACTGCCCATAGACACCTGCAACTGTACCAAGGGGATTGCAGATGCGTTGCCAACCTAGAGGCCTAAGATGGGCTACCTCAATTGCCTACCTACCTACCTAATTCCTATACATAGAACTCAGCTGGGCAAATGTACTGTCACGCGTGTAGGAGAGTATTTAAAAGTAAATTCGGCCTAGCCAGCCATTTCAGAGTCCATAATTGGCGTCATAATTTGTAGAATAGTTTTTGGGGTCGCCGTCATCGAAACCGATGAAGAGGACTATATACACGGTACACATAAAACTTTTTATTTTCTTATTTGCTCTTCCATGTTTGTTTTAACCTTTGAAATTTTTAATGGGTTGTAAAATTCTCAAAAAAAAATCGAGTCGTCATTGCGAATCCACTATCGCATATATTTTAGGGGCCTTATCAAGAACTAGGTGTTGCTTGCCACTTCGTCTACGAATAATTCGTTTATTGCGTGCCCGCGGGAATTATAAAATTTTTTGGGATAAAATCTATCCTAACGTATGTCCTTCTCAATGTATTTGGAACGTTCGGGGTCGGTTGAGTACGTTAAACGTGAAAACGTTACAAACACACAAAATAATACTATTAGTAAGTACGTTTTTGAACTTGTGACACAGACTATAAAATACCTATCTACAAGATTTTACTTATT
Source organism: Choristoneura fumiferana (assembly GCF_025370935.1). NCBI lineage: Eukaryota > Metazoa > Arthropoda > Insecta > Lepidoptera > Tortricidae > Choristoneura > Choristoneura fumiferana. The sequence continues at coordinate 10,082,143 of NC_133483.1, read as the reverse complement.
GGCAGAACTAGGTACCATTAAACAATAAAATCACGCTAACCGTCTTTTACTATTACGCTTACCGTGTTCAGCTATCATTTGTGTGCTCGTAAGTAGAACGTTTGCAAGATTATGTTACTAAATTTAAATTATCGTACATTAGAGTTAATAGAGAAATGGAGCTGCAGATCGCATAAAAAACATTCACGACCAGTGATCTATTTCTATCGCATTGGTTTCCGGAGTGATTCACGGAGTATTATTTTTTCTTCTGCCAGTTTCTTGTTTACTCGTATGAGCAGTACCTAAAGTTTTCCTCGCAAAGACATAAGGCAAAGAAATAAAATTTGCCATAATTTATTCGTATCAATAAATTAATTTGTAAGAAGTACTTTTTCTATATTATATTAAATCTTACGTATATACATCTACGTAAGTATCCATTAAAGTACTTTGACCGTTGTTCAAAATAATGTCCAATGGGGTAAGACTTATTTAGGGGTTGTTTCACCATCCATTGATAAAATTTATTTGACGGATAAATGTGATGCCGTCTCCGTCTATTCGAACAAAACAAACAGAGACGACATCACATTTATCCGTCAAATAAATTAAATCAATGAATGGTGAAACAGGGGGTTAATGTTTGTTTATTCGAACCGTTTTTAGGTACTTTATTTCTACTATGATCGGGATACGATAAACACAAACAGACAAACACGTGTCTCGGATGCAATATACATCCATTAAAGAGAGATAAAAGGTATACCATGTGCTATTAATGTTTTATTGCTTGTAGTATTTGGATTTATTTATTACCTAATAGGTACTAAAAATACTAAACTAGTTCGGACGTTTGTGGTGTTGTATTGGTCAGATATTTTTATATCTAAATGCTTTTTTTTGAGTGTTTATTTGATTGACTAGTGTGCACACTTTTGTTATTGATATAGTGAATCATCAGAATGTACGTTTTGATATCATTTGCGGACTTCATTAGCAATTTCATTTTATTTCTAGAGGTAATATCTCCGTCATTTAAGAAAGATCTTTCAGTAAAAATAAACATGGTAATACCATACGTAAATAGTAATACCAATTCAGCACAAGTTAATAAAATCTATTGATGTTTAAAACATCGTTTAAAAATAAAGCAAACATTGTAGTAATATCTAAGACAGACAAACAAACATTCCAGTTTATAATATTAGTAATATTCGGAGCGGACGTAGCTCGGCAGACGCGCGCCTGTTCTATATTTAAGTACGACGCGTGCGCAGAAACAAACATCTCACAAAATTGTGAAAGAGACGCGGCTACGCACGTCTCGTGGTGATACTGAAAACGAAATAGTATCAGTGATCTAGAGTAAATAACTCTTAAAACGAGTGAAAACGACAATGTGGACTAAAGTGTGAAGGAGCTCATAAGTGCGTATCATGAGGATGAGGATGTTAGTGATGATTGAGTGATACAAACACAAGAAATAAAATTTAAAGTTTTTGTTTTTATTTTAAAAACGTTTGAAGTTCAAAAGCACGATGAAGCTTGTTGTTTTATAGAAACCCGTTTTTTTTTATAAAATCGGGGTAAACAGTGATTTTAGTGAAACCAATGGAGTATTGTCTGTGATGAATAATGTTCGGCAATCTCAAACTTCCCCTGATAAAGCAAAAGGGGTGCAAGGAGGAGCCCCTATACTGCTACAGGAGTGTGAAAACAAAACCACCGAAGACGCCAACTTTGCGTGCGAAGCGACATCAAAGACGTAAGTCTGTTTGCTGTATTATTTATATGAAGGGGTTCGTGTTTGTTGTGTGTCTAACGACAGGGTAATTAAATTTGCACTGGTTGCCTGTGCTGTAATTTCGCGGTAAAGCTTTTTTTAATTTATATTTAGAACATTTTCTACAAAACTTTGTACAAAAGTTTTGAATTCAGATAAAAAATATATTTTTACACAGCAACCTGCTCCAGGTATTTCAGTTGTGCTCCTAGCCTAGCTAGATTATTTAAGGTAATGCTGTACTCAACGTTTCTATTCAACTTCCCTATTCACGTAACATTGATCATCAAACTCAATCCTAAATCATCAAACTTAAAGCTTGTGTAGGTACCTAATTAGTATGAAGTCAACACAAACAAATACATACTATTTTTGCTCGCGATTCCGTCTGAAAAGAATTTGTTTATCGCTATCCCACGGGACTAACGCAATTTTCCGAAATAAAAACTGTCCTATCCAATGTTTTTAACTATCTTACCATATCTTAATCAATTCAGAGCTCTAAGACAGAGTTAGACACTTTTGCTTTGCATTTATTATATTAGTAAGGATGGATAGTAAATAGCACCTTCACTCTAATCTGACCTTCATTTTTCCTGATAGTCTAGCATGTCTAGTATCAAACTTTCAGACAAACGTTTTTCAGACTTAAGCCTGGAACTCTAGAGCGCGTAGTCAGTTTTATTTGCTCTAAGCCAATCAACGCAGCTAGGCTCCACGGTAAATATAAACAGCTTAATGAGCCGTGTGTTTGTACCAACCTCAAAATTAGTTGCCAAGAGAAATTCAACGGCGTCTGAAGCACTGCGGTTTGTAAATACACGCCTTTGCAGCAAATTTAAGCGGGTCGGCCTTTGCTATGCAGTGCCGTGAAGTAGGTGAATCCGAACCTCTGATAAGTTTGACAGACACAATTCAATTGTATACGTATAATATGAAAGATACATACTATTAACAATCTAATACAATTAATATAAATTAATTAATTAATTAGTTATTTTAATTATTTATGAATTTATTAAATAATTATAATTTAGGACGTGAGTTATCCGGAGTTATTATATTTAATCTAATAGTAGATAGTATGCGTGCAAACAATTTTCTCATTGAAGCTTCTTGAAGAGTATTTGATTACAATTTATTAGTAATAATTAATCACATTGTTATTCAACTCGAACTATTTGTATATATACTTAAAACTTTAAGTTAACGAATAAAAAAATAAAAAAAAACATATTATTGAAAGCAGTATTTATTAGTTGTACATCATCATGATGATTACTGTGGTTAAGTTAAAAGCTCTGTTACTTGAATTGACATTTTATGAGCTGCGCTCCGATTCTCTGAACTGAATGTGTAATGCGCGATAATCTGGCAGTATTAATTAAAAAAAACGAATTATAGCTAACTAACATGGAATTTTTACTTATTAAGATGGGAATATCCACGTAGTTAGTATCTGTATCCTTTAGTTACTGTACTCATTGCAAAAAAGTAAACAAAGGTTAGCCTGATATATTTTTTAAAGAGACGTAACTTCTACATCTCTTTTCTTTGGAGTCAAGTTAGATAAAACAAAAAATGTTTCCCGTATCCTGGTCACAAGTTCAATAGGAAGTTAACGTTAGACTTTGTTTATTTATTTTAAGTTTCACCCGCTACCCAAACAGATCATAGTCATCTGTCAGTGGCAATGTTCTATTGTCTGTCTGTTGAGGTTACATTAACTGAAATTATACTAATTTTGGTTGAACTTTTTACGTTTAAATCTTGTTATTTTTTATTTGGTAAAATATACTATTAAGCAACTGGAGGTCTATGGGGGTATTAGTCCAACAGTGGACTTCCAACGGCTGTGATGATGATGATCAAAAATATATTTTGCGGAAAAAACAAACGTTTTTGTCTATTTAACGATTCAAGACACAATACATCAGACGCTGTGTTCATCACATTTTTGCCCCTTTTTTTTTTATTCAACTGGATGGCAAACGAGCAAGTGGGTCTCCTGATGATAAGAGATCACCACCGCCCATAGACACCTGCAACACCAGGGGGATTGCAGATGCGTTGCCAACCTAGAGGCCTAAGGTGGGATACCTCAAGTGCCAGTAATTTCACCGGCTGTCTTACTCTCCACGCCGAAACACAACAGTGCAAGCACTGCTGTTTCACGGCAGGATTAGCGAGCAAGATGGTGGTAGCAATCCGGGCGGAACTTGCACAAGGTCCTACCACCTGCAAAAGCCCCTGTGATGCTAGTGGCAACCAAATGGGACACTATGAACTTTCCTGTCAAAGGAGTGCGGGCCGCTGTTCTCGTCATGCTGCGCTCCATTGACACAATCCGTCAATCTCTTCGAGTGGCCGCTTGTTCTTTTGCCTCCTCTTACATAATAAAAAATTGAAATTTAGCCCTTATCTCCGTCCGATTTCGTTTAGAAAACTAATACGTAGGTCAAGGCTTTACCTATTAATCCCCAAAAAAGGGCATCGTGGTATTCATTCTCATTGTATATGAAAAACTCCCGTACAAAAAGTCATCTGTCTTCGATCCAAATTTTATCCAAATCAGTCTAACCGTTTTAGCGAGAAAGAGTTAAAAAATCAGCCAAGTGCGAATTGTACTCGCGCACTGAAGGTTCCGTACAAAGTCGGTTTCTTTGTAGGCATCTCAGTGTTGCAAATCCCCTCTCTTAAGCAAGACGTACGCCAGTGTGGGGTCATATTAGATGGTAACTGACATAGATAGACATAAAATAAGTTGTCGTTAAAAATTTCATTTTTAATTCAAGATTTTTGCTGACTGTACTTTCTGTGACTGTACTTTTCGCTGATTACTTTTCGCTTTGTCATACTCCATATTAGTTCAATAGTGTTCAAGTGGCAATGGTATGGGGGTAACCGCAATACTTCATGCCCATTTGCTTTTAACAGCTCATCAATATAATATATTGGGTCGGGTTTGTTGCGTTTTACCAAAGTTAAAAGTTCAGCCCTGGTGAATGTTTCTTCCCAAGGAAAGTTATTTGAGGTAAGCCAATCTCGGATTGCTTGTTTCCTTGAACTGATATTCGGTGCTTTATTAATCTAAATTGTGTGGTAACTTGCATTGTCCATAACTATAATGCTTGGTTAAGATTGGTTTTTTGGAATCTTTTGTATTTTTTATTTCAATTCCAAATTTTCATACAATATATATCCCTACTAATATTATAAATGCGAAAGTAACTCTGTCTGTCTGTCTGTCTGTCTGTTACGCTTTCACGTCGAAACCACTGAACCGATTTTGATGAAATTGGTATATAGGTATTTTGAACCCCAAGATCAACATAGGATACCTTTTATTCCGGTAGAGGCGCCACCGCGCGATAACCTAGATCTGCGCAGACGAAGTCGCGGGCTTAAGCTAGTTTTTCTATATTTCAGTTTGTATTTTCAATTTAGGTTTCACGGGATGACCGTAAAAGTAAAAATTTGGAATTGAAATAAAAAATACAAAAAGATTCCAAAAAACCAATCTTAATTTTATTGCTTAGTAATGATATCTCTTGTCCTGGTGAGCGGTTAGTTCCAATGTAGTGCCGAAAAAGTTTCTCGATGAGGGCTACGGCATAGATGTCGCTAGCGTCACTGCTTAAGTGGCTAAATAAGAAACAAACAAGCTGAGATATGAGGTGCATAAGGGAAATTCGTGTCGGTACCGTTGACCATCAGTGGTGTAGCGGTATAGCACGCGGTACGGAATACCGAGGACCTGGGTTCGATTCGCAGTGATGGTCTTATTTTTCTGGTTTTTCTGTGAATCTATATTTCAGTTTGTATTTTCAGTAATGCTTGGTGTATCCAAATTAGGCAGCAGCTTATCTTGAACCCACTTTGAGAAATTGGCAGCGTTCATGTCATCATGATAATCGGCTGACTTTGATTTGCTGCTAAATATTAAAAGGGCATTATTTACAAATCCTGATTCAGTGCCTGCAAGTACAATTATGAATCGTTTGCCTTTTGATATATTAGTGACCATTTCAGAAGTTGACGGACCCTGCCAATTTTTTTTTGGTTTGTAGTTAACATGAATATAGGTCTCATCTAAATATACAATCGGTTTTCTTTCCTCTGTAATTTTTCTAATGTATTCGTGTCTCGCTGCAGCAATATCATTTTTTTCCATTAATATGGTTCTCTCTTCAACATGTTTCTTGAAACAAAATCCCATGTCATGTAGAATTTTGCGTAGTGTTTCATGTCCACCATCAAACTGAATAGATTGTCGCAACTCACTAAGCAGTTTTGCGATTGTGGGGACCTCATTTCTTACTAAGTAAAATTCATTTATCAGGTTACGTATGGCAACCTTATCGAAGTCATCAATATTTCTTTTCGTGGCACGGCAATTGCGTTTCTTGCCAGGAGTTACCCATATGCCTGAATTTGTATTAACTTCGTGCTTGATTTGGCGAATTGTTCTTAAGCTAATACCTACAAATAATAAGTTAATATGTTAAGTCTAGAAAATAATACTAATTTAGACCTTTAAAACAAGTTCGAACAACATCTTACCAGTCATTGAACTATTTTTTTGAATATATGTCGCCTCTGCGCTGACGTCCAATTTATCCATTTGTTTGAGTTTGTCAATAGAATTTTTTTTTGTTGTCTGAACAGCTTCAGATAATTCACCTTGAAAAAACGAATATACAAGTTAAATATATATCTTTACTTTATCATATTATTTCATGAAAATAATATAAAAAAGCAGAAAATAGCTATCAAATATCAAGAATTTATTAGGGACTTACTTGTAGAGGTTATAATTTTATGTAAGCATTGCTCTTTTTGCTCACAGACGGACTCCATGTCTTCTTTTACATTTTGGAAATGAGTAATCATCTTGAATATAAGTTTTCAAACTCCACTTTTATTTGTTTTAACCATTTCGAAAGAAGGATTCGCAAAAACCTCAAAAAAAATACTCAAGATCAATTAAAGAAATGTCTGAGTAACATGAAAAAGTATTACCACGGCGTGATTTTTCTGGGTTGCCAATTAATATCTTATGCAGAGTTATCGTGTGACGATTCTACCTATTTTATACCTTAGGCTGCTATTTACACAAATTACTAATAATTCTCAAGCAATCTTAGCCGTTATCATTTTCGTTGTAAATTTGATATACTTACGACCAACCTGATTTCCACCCAACAATTTAGATTTTAGAGGGGAGATACTCGATTTTAATGAAAATTTGCACTTTAAAGTTGAATATTGCGCAAACAGATTACTAAATCAAAAGATCGTTTCGGCAACCCCCCAATGGTTTTAAAAGACCTATCCAACGATACCCACACAGTATTTTTTATGGTTTTTTTATTTTACCACTTTGTGTTTGTCGTGACTAATATGTATATTCATGCCGAATTACGATTTTCTAGAACTAACGGTCTCAGAGCTTAGCTGCGGAAAGACAGACAGACAGACAAATAGACGGACAGACAGACATGGCGAAACTATAAGCAGATCTGAGTACCTACTTGATATTAATTTCAGATTGATCTCCACGCGTTCCTAAGAAGAAAAGCCTCAACTTTAGTATTTGTAATAGTATCTAGTAGGATTTTCTAGGATCCGATTGTCTTGAGTTCGTCTTATCAACAGGACAGTTACTGTCCAAACTTTACGGAAATATTGTCAAATTATGTACTTATAGGTACTTTAAGAGCAAACAGCAAAGTGACAATCAACATATTATATTATAGTGTCATACAAAGTCCGGTTAGTAAACTGAACACGGCATTCAATATTTGCTGCGTCATGTCCAATAAACTGTTAACACGTATATATTCATATCCCAACAGGACTTAAATGGAACTTCGAAGAGCGATGCTGAATCAACATCGATGGATTGTTGTCCTTCTATTCTAAGACTTTTAGTTAAATTATTAGTTTCTTTTCATTTATGCTTAGTTAGTTCTTATTTAATTGTACTGTTAGTATTTTAGATATTTAAAGTCTGTTATTGCTTCTTTTTTCAGAAAATAAGCGACTGCTGGTACAAAACATACATTATTCGAGGTCAGCCCTAACAATTATTTTGATTTGACTTGCTTTACCTCGAAAAAACGTAGAAGTTATTGCATCAAACGTTTACAAACTCAAATGCTTTAACTGGCTACTTGTAGCTGGGTCAACTTCAGAGGCCGGTATCCTCTTCAGAGGGTATCCATTGCCGTCCGTCAAGCTTCCCTCGAGAACGTTTATATATAGCCGTTGCGTAAAGTATGGCTGACCTTAATTATGGACACTTTGGACGGGGGCCATGCGACGTAAACAACCGCAGGAAGTTACGCTTTTAGGATTAATCTGCGTAAAAAAATAAAATATTGTTTTAATCCAGTCCTACGCGTGGTCCTACCTCGTATTTAAGACGTTGTATTGCACATGGTTCAAGCATTCGATATTAAAAAAAGTTAAAAATGAAACAAGAAGACACCTTAACCTAACCTGAGACACCTGAACTAAATACATGTACATATTACTGTAAAATAATAATTATAAAAAGAACACCCCTTTAGTGAATTGCCATATATATGTATTGTAAATGATATTATTATTATTAATAAACTTCGATTTATGATACAAATTGATGAATTTGTCACTAACTTTTCATGGGAACTCCCAAAACAGACATCGTAGACTTTTCAGCGTGAAAGAGTAGTAAATACACGTAAGTACAATGTGTGTGTGTCTGTGTGTTGTTCTTGTGTTTGTAGCTAAGGTAAGTAGAAGGGTTAGAACGAATTTGCCATTGCAAGACCAGACAAAATAATTTAATATAAAAAAATATGACTAAAGTAAAAACTAAGATCAAAACAAGACGTGCAAAAACATAATATCACTTTTTTAACCATGTTTTGTTAATCGGTCAGACTTGGCAGATCTCGGTTCGAAACTTTACGAGGAAACATGGATTTGTGGAAAATGAATTGGCAGATAATAGCTGTTTTATTTTAGTGAAGCTATATTCGTCTCTGTAATGACCGCGCTGCTACGATGTTGCTATGAGTACGTATTTAATCGGTAGGTTTATACCTGTTAAGTATATTTAAAAAAAAGATTTACTGTCATTCGGTGTAAATTGGAAATCGTCCACTTGAATTAATCATTTTGAATTTGTACCAAAATGAATATCAACAAAAGCCTACTATTACATAAACCCCCAATGGGCTTTCCAATAGTGGCATAATAAGTTCATTGTATTTATATTGTTTCGATTATATTAATAAAAAAAAAAAAGTGTATTTTGTCAAAATTTTATTGTGCTGAAAAATATTTCCAACCAAATTTATTCTTGTCGTAAATTAATTAAACCCAAATGGAATATCATCCGTTATAAATTAGCAGCAAAATGAAATAAGCAAGAAGTGAATGTTGTCTAAATCAAGTTTTAACTTAATATGTAGGTCCAAAATAAATTATTTCGGGTGGAACATCTTTACAATTCGTCATATTTCTGAGTATACGTAAATACAAGTAGTCGTTTTTTTTCGGCATACGTCAAATTTGACAATTTTACTATAGGACAAGGTTCAATTTTCGACGATATTAAGGATGGTCAATTTTCCTTGTTGATGTATTTCTAATTGTCATTTTTCTGCTTTGACGTATAATTTCGAGTTGTCCATTTTCCATTTGCACCAAATGACAGTAAATCAAAATAAAAACCGGGCAAGAGCGTGTCGTACAAGCCTAGGATAGGGTTCCGTAGCTATTACGAAAAAATCAAATAATATTTTTTCGTATTGTGTACTGAATCTTCCAAGTTTAGTTATATTTTATACCTTAGGCTGCTATTTACTCTTAAACTACTAATAATTCGCAAGCAATCTTAGCTGCTATAATTTTCCTTGTAAATTTGATATATTTCCTACCATTCTGATTTTTTTCAAATTATTCCACCCAACAGAGGGGGGGGGGACTTTCGATTTTAATGAAAATTTGCATTTTAAAGTTGAATATTTCGCAAACAGATCACTGAATAGAAAAATTGTCTTAGCAAGCCTCCAATGGTTTTAAAAGACCTATCTAACGATACCCCACAATATAGGGTTAGTCGAGAAAAAAAACACCTTACTGTATGAGAGGAGGTAAGTAAGGTAGGCGTGACTGATATGTATATTCATGTCAAATTACAGCTTTCTAGTACTAACGGTCTCTAAGTTTATCCGCGGACAGACAGACGGACAGACATGGCATGGCAAAACTATAAGGGTTCCTAGTTTACTACGGAACCCTAAAACAGTCCATTCAATTATCTTATTTCACAGTAAAATTGTATTAGTTAAAGGATACTACTTATGTGCAAACAAGTGGGTAAATTAGGCAGATCTAATACTAAGGCTGGAAATATTGAGACTTATCGATTTGACCTATCTAATCTAATTCTATCTGCTAATATGCTTTTGCCCAATAGAATTTTAAAATTTTATGGTAAAAGCCAATATTTATGTTCTTATGTGAATAAATCAACTCCAACAAATTTGTTTATACTTTAGATGTTGGTTACACTTTCTTAGCTTTGGGTCCAAATCTTATGTGACTTAAGAATAGGTAGGTATTTTAATAACTAAGGTGCGAGTTCATCGCATTGTTGTCGACAAGGTTTGAGCTGCGATTGTTCGAAACAAACTTGGATCAAAGCAGCAGAAAGGATTTGGGTTGTTGTTGAAGTTTTCCCTCTGAAAAACTGTGGGGGATTTGATAGAACTACGATTAACACCTGACCTGACTTTAGTTTCATACGTTCGAGGAGTTAGTTATAGGTACTTTTTACAAAAGAAGATTACCTCCTCCTTTTTTAAGGTCAGTTAAAAATACAAAATTATAAACTAATGAACAACAAAATAAAACATAAAAATCGAACAAATTTATGTTTACTCATCATCTGAAATGTAATTTGAAGTCACTCATCTCAAATATCGGTTTATGAATTCAACGTTAGGCTGCGTCTCCACCAGAGATGTGCAAGGATGTGCAGCATGGACTGTGTTCTTCATTTACCTATCTTCGCACAGCATCGCTTTGGTCGAAACAGCTGAGCAGAGGGAGGCGAGGTAAATGAAGCGTTTCTATTGGTCCATGAAAAACACACCCTCGCACATCTCTGGTTGAAATGCAGCCTTATAAATCCATAACGTTTTGATTTTAACCGCCAAAAATCGTATTAATTTAAGCAAAGATATTTTAAAAATCCTAAGTTTTAGAAACATCTAATGAAGATTCACAATATCCCCATCATCATAACCTGCCACACCTTCGTGTAGCAGTTAGATATTATTTTTAATGAAATTGCAAAAATTTATGAAGTGGCGTCAAACGTTATTAGGTTTAACATCGGGTTGCCCTCACCGCTGACTAGCTATTCATATTACCCTAATTTTCCATCTACCCTTATAAAAAGGCGCCAGTCCAAGCCCCCTGACCCGTGACTAACTCCCGACTTGAGAACGTGACGGGGCCCTAAAATGGGCTTGAATAAATTTCCGCATCTGATTTTATAGCTCGCCTGTTCTCTCGCATCAACACCTTACACTGCCTTTAGTTTTGGGGCCAGGAGATAGTAGATTAATAAAGGTTAAATTTTTTAACTATACGTTGGTGGAAAGAAAATCATTTAATTTAGCTGAATAGATAGCAAAGACTCAACAAATTGTATATTGCGTTTGCTGGCTGACTGTAAACGGTACCTATCACTAAAATACTCGTATGTAAGGATTGTACTAAATAGAAACTTAATTCGTATATAAGATTTTCTGCAATTAAATAAATAAATAAATATCACTGGGGACACTTTATTAACCAACTTTGACCTAGTCCCAAACTAAGCAAAGCTTGTA